>NW_010301838.1:93765-113575 GCF_000700745.2 Antrostomus carolinensis
CCTCTTAGGGTATGTAGGAGATCCAGCCGTTAAGTCTTCACTTGTACAACTTCTAACCCCAAAGAACAACTAAGTGTTAAGTAAACGGAGCTAGGATCAGACTAATGGCCGGGCTGAGGGTCTGTAATCTAACTGCCATTAAGTGTGAGGGAGAAGGTAAGTGTGGAAGATGTCAATAGACATGACATAAATGCTTGAAAGAAAGCACTGATCAAAATGAGGAGCTGTGTGGAGCTCTTACATGGAGATGGGGAGTTTCTGGGAAAGAGCTTGGTTGGAGGAGACTGGGCTCTTCTGCCAGTAAAAAACCATTAAGGTGGGGGAGGACATGAACAGTTGCATAGAGGGGGAAGAAAGCAGGCATGTTATTTGTACTGAAAGTGAGGAGACCATTATCTTTTTTTATCATCAGGAGCGAGAGGTCAGCAATAAATCTTCAAGCTTTTCTGTTATTTCCATATTTGTTCAATGCTGTGATGTCCTGCCACTGCATTTAGATGTCTTTGACACTATGTCATAAATTATTCCTTTTTTTTTTCTTTTTCTCTTCCCCCCCGCCCCCCTCCGACAGTTTCGAGTGTTCACTGCTCCCTTCCACAAGGTAGGCTTCGCAGATTTCTGGCTGGCTGATCAGCTCAACAGCCTGGTTGTGATACTCATGGATCTGGAATACATGATCTGCTTCTACAGCTTTGAGGTTCAGTGGGAGGACAATGCTGGACTTCTGGCAAATACAGGTAGAGTACTGCTGACAACCCACACAAACGTGGTCAAAATGACCTGGAAAACAACTTCATAATTATCTATTTGTTTTGAAGAGGGCAACCGGTGACATAGAGAACGAAAATAATTGATGTTTCTTGTAAACACAGCGTTAGGGAGGTTCTGTTCTTCCTTACTTCCATCCAGAGAAATGAATTTCACATCCCATGTTCATTTCCTAATCCGGTCATTTGGCCTGATGTATATATTCATCAAAGAATTTAGACACAGCACTTCTTGATTGGAATGAGAAATCCATTTTCCTGGCATTCTTGTTTCATTTCATAGTGTCTTATCCATGTATTTGCTTTTAGTCTGTTCCTGTTGCTCAGCAGGACAATGAGTTGCATGAGCTTGTTAACTACAATTTTCTGTGCTGTCGCCTGCTCCTTGCAGGCTCCATCATGGCACCCTAGAGCAAGAGAGGATGGAGAAACCTCCTCAGAGCTTGTTAGTGCCACCCCTTATTCAATTAGACTTGATGCTGTGACACCAGGGTTGTGCCTGCTCTGCCTCTTCTCTCTTTTATAGCCAGAAGAGCTGCAGAGTTGCCATATGAATTTTGACTTTGGCTTTTCCCAGTGACAAAATAGTACCTGTCTCCTCCTGGATCAGTCTGTTTTCTTTCCATTTTAAGCAATAACTGCTGACAAACCGTGTTGTCTGATGGTTTTGACACTTGCTGAAAGCATTTGCAGTATGCCTCAATAAGCATCAGTGTTCACTTTGTTCTTCCAGACTTTCTCTTCACTTTAAGACAGTGTTGCAAGTAACTAAATATTTATTTATTAAAACCAAAAAAATAAAATAAATAAAGCAACTGAGTGGATAACAACTTGTCTCTTCCAATCCAAATGGTGGAATGAGAGCACAGTGCTTTGGGATTAATATCAGCTAATAACTTGTCTCCATTCGTCTGAATAAGAAACAAATGTTTGTTGGTTAGTGGGGTGTTTGATTTAGATGTGTATGGCACGACAGCATAAGAATACAGCATGCTTGGAGGTTACAGGCAAAAATGGGGTGTTACAGGCAAAAATGGGGTTTTCCTGGCCATTTCATCAATAACAAGAAGGCTTTCAAACATCAGTGGTGTGACACAATGTCATGTTGGTGTAGTTGCCTTGTACCCGTTGTTGAAGCCAGGGCTATGCCCTAACTTTGCTTCTTTTTTTTTTTTCCTCAAAAACCCTCCAAAATCCCAGACAAAAAAAACCCAAACACATACTGAAATATGTTTTTTTCCTATTACAATATACAAGAAAAATGGGTCAAGGACATCTTAGGCAAAATAGCCTTTTTGAGCTGTCCCGCAGAGTTTGGAAATGCTCTCCCATTTATGCACAAAAATTTCAGTGTCAAAGGCCTTTTGTAATTCCATCCTTAATTTGATTATTCACAGCACTGCCAAGAGCACAAAATACATTTAAAAATAGATTATTTCTAATCTTCTTGCATGTTAATTACACTGGCAGCAGTGAAAGAGTTAGATGATGATCTGTCTGGATGTGTTATTGGTGTCATGCCACCTTGAATACCTCTGAGATGGAATAAAGGGCTCAGGATACTTTCTGCTGATGAGCTTCTTGCTGTCCTGGATGTGTGCACGCCTCTGCGTGTGCCTAAGTATGAGGTGTCCCTGCTGATGGCAGGGGGGTTGGAACTAGATGATCTTTAAGGTCCCTTCCAATCCAAACCATTCTGTGATTCTATGATTCTTTGTTGATGGGCAATTGCACTCAGGTCAAGTGAAATTACCCTTACAGGAAGGAAGACAATAGGAGTTTTTAAACTTGCTGACTTTATGTCTCTGAAACTTTTTTTTCTTGCAGATAATCAGATTTGTTACAGCTACTCCTACGGAGTGAGAGCAGTTGTCCAGTGCATCCCTGCTTGGTTGCGATTCATCCAGTGCCTGCGCCGTTACCGTGATAACAAACGGGCCTTTCATCTGGTTAATGCTGGAAAATATTCCACCACCTTCTTCGTGGTGACATTTGCAGCCCTCTACAGCACTCACAAAGGTATGGGTTATTTTGGAAAATCCTTTGCAAGTCATGGGATTTGTTTTTCACATGGGAGAAATTCAGAATCTGTCATCCCATTGAATCATGAACTTTTGTCTTTTGGCACCTGTGAAACATCTCGATGGAAAGGTAAAGGCCTTCTAAGCTTGCAAAGAGTATTTTAAGATCTTCTTTTAGGTATTTTTCACATAGTTGGTCTGCTTAGAACTGCACTTCAGGAGTATGAGAGAAAATTTTCAGGTTTCTCTCATGAAAGGAGAAAACTGAAATACCTGTCGGTTTTTGCTGTGAAGGGAGGTTGAATGGGAGATGTATGAGGAAAGGAATAACACAGGAAATAATTCTCCCTTGGCATTCATGAATAGCTAACCTGGATCATCTAAATAAAGTCAGTCCATCATTCCTGAACAAGGGGAGATGTGCACAGAGCCGGGAAAATGCCCTCTCTGGATTTTCCTGTGTGTTTTTCTCCATGTTTTTTCTGCAGCTGGTGGGGAGCTGTTTCCAATCCATTTAACTGCAGATTGAGCTCTGATCCCTCAAGTTCTCCATCTCCCTGGAAACGACAATTACTCGATTCTGCTCTTGTTCTGAAGAAAAAACCTTTTAGTTTCTGCACTTCAGGCATTCACCCTGCCTTTCATTGTTCTGAAGTCCTAAAAGCTGTATTCTTTTATTTGAAAACATATGCCTTCTGTATCTCCAGAAATTAGCAACTGCACATGCTCATGAGCAATCACTTATCCTGAAGTCTTATTGTGGTGGGGCAGTGTCCAAGTGTCCAAGGCATGCTTCAAGTTAACATGCTGGTTTTTTGGAGGAGTGGAAGAATTATTAGAAACCTTCCAGTGGCCAAAAAATGGCCTTTTTGACATAGCTGGGCCTCAAGTCACACCGATAATGTTTGTTGGGCTTTGTATTTTAACGGCAGAGAAGTGCAATGCTGCAAGCTGGCTGGAGGCTGGAAGTCAGGCGCTCTGTATCCTGACATACACACAAGCCTGGCATGGGGGCATCAGTGGTGGATGCAGCTCCTGGCCCTTCCATACATCCCCTCCCCACTGCCCTATCCCCGGAGCTTGTTCCCTTTTTAACTTGTTTGCTCAGTGACATTCTGCAGCTCTGCAGTTCCAGCCCTGCAGTCTAGTTAGTCACCACTGCCAAACCCTGAGATGAGACAAATACAGATTGCCTGGCTATAGTCACTGCTTCTATGCTTTTATATACAGTGCCCGCTTGGGGGAGGCTGACTAGTGCTTCTCCTTCCCTGGGGGTGACACTCTGGCAGAGCCTTCTGCGGGAAGGTTGGGGTAGGTTTGGAACCAAGAGGAAAACCAGCATCTGTCAAAATGTCCTGTTGAAGAATTTGACCTCTTCCTACTCCCCTTGAAGTTTGTGTCCATGCCAGTACTGCTGACCCTTGTTCTCATTGCTGCCCTACATAACTGTTGTCTGCTCTTCAAGCCTGGCAGGGAGTGGGTTGTAATGAGGTGTTTACGAGCCAGGCATGGGGCTTGTTCCAATTGCTGAGAGATATTCGTGACTCTCAGCTTTTGTCTGTCCGGTTTTGTTAGTGGGAGTCAATAGCACGTAGTTGTTGGTATCACACAAAAACATTTGGAAGCTTTGTGGCCTTTGGAAATTACACGTTAGTGCAGATTTTGTAAATGTCACTGTGCCTGAGCTTGTAGGGGTTTTTTCAGAGGGCTGCCTAAAGATCTTGCCGTGTCTCATCAGCCTTGCAGTCCTATTCCCATCCTGCCATAAATGCACTTTTTAATATCCCGTACCTGTTAAAGCTCCGATTTTATCTACGTGCTTTACATAGTTTCCCTGTTCTTTTTGAACTTGGAATCAGATGGTCTACTGTCAAGTTGTTATGATGTTACTGTTGAAAATAGATGCACTGCTCGCCCACACCTTCTCTGTGTCTGCCCAAGGACAGCAGAGACAAACACCCATCTCAAACACCCATCTCTTACCTACGAGGCACCTGCTGGGGGCTAGCTGCTTGCTATTAAGAAAGCAAGCAATGCCCAAAAAAAGTGTCCAACTGGTAAAGATCCTTGCTCCTTAGACCTGCTCTAAATTGCAGTAAGTAACGAACCTGTTAATTGCTTTGGTAACAAGAGTTTTATTTAAATAGTCTTTCATGCCTGTGTTTGCCAGCCTGTGACTTACACCTCTGGAATGACAGCTTTCGGCTGCCAGGACAAGAGGGGGATTGGTGGCCTTTCTTGGGAGGTCAGGTAACGTACACCAGCTCCTGTTCTCCACTTGGGAGTCCTGGGGCCATCACAGCCTTCTGGAGAGCCTTATCTTCCTCCCTTGATGTGAACATTGAATAATGATTGAATAATGTAGCTGCTCTGCTGGTTTTTAGCTCGTGTCTGCCAGCAGTGTGAAGATGGACTGTGCAGCTGGGAGGGTTTGCTGGTGTTGAAAGCCGGCTAATTCATAGAGAATTCATGCACTTACAGCATTCTTGTGCTGTGTTTTTCTATGCTTGCTGGAAAACAACTCAAACTAAACAAATGTACAAATGCTACCTTGTTATGTTTAAATGATGTGTACTGCTTCTATCATACACGGTCCTCCCTTCTCCAAACCTCCTGCAGTGAAGGATCCCCCCAGTAACACAATGAACTGTGGGCTCTTGACAAGTATCTCACTTTCCCCAAAATATCTCTTGTTTAATAATTCATATTGCTCAGGCAGTGCATAATTCTGATTCTTCCCTCAGAGAAGTCATTTCTTTACTTTTCTTCCTTTTGATTTAGATGCAGAATGTAATTTTCTCTGCTAATTGTTAGACTGGTAAGACATCAAAGTAAATTCTGTTAGGTTTTCTCTCCCAAACTTGCAATCCTGTTACTCTGGGACTAGACAAGTTGTACAGCATTAACTCCAAGCTATCATCTTGATGTTCAGATATCATTTGAATTAGTGAAGCTAAAGTGAGAGTAGCTACTCTTGAACATAAGACTGGAGCAGGCAGTGGTTGCGTGGACCAGTGCTGACGCAAACCTCCCGCTTCACGACGCCTCAGAAACACAACCGCGTTTCAGGGAAGACAGCAGCGACCCGAGGACAACTGTTGCTGAGTTCCCAAAGGAAGAATTCTCAGTATTTTTATATTGCTCAAAGGAATGGGAAGCAAAGGCCGCGTTCTGTAAATATAGTCCTGCGGGGTATGTTTGCACTGGCAAATGAGGCATATCTGTAACTCTAAGCTACCTAGCAACTGGAGTGCGTGCCGCCGGTCCCGGCAGCGCGGCCGAGCAGAAGCCTCTGCCCACGGCTCTTTCCTACCCTGGCTTTAACTTCTCTGGCAGTGCTGAGCAGCCTTCCTTGGAGCTAGCCAACAGAATATTATATTGCCTTCTTTAATCCCCACAGAAACTTACAGAGAACTGGAGAAACAAATGATTCAGCCTGAGTCTGCAGCAGAGTATTTCCCCCAAGCGCAGTGTTATTTTGACACACAGTGTTTTCGCTCTGCCAAAAGCAGACGCGCTTTCCTTGACGGATGCACCAGTATAGCTGCTTCCACATCGGTCCAGCTTATCATAGCCTTCCACAGGGATCCCCTCTTGTATAAAGTGTACTTGCATTTAAGGGGATATGCTGACACACCTGGAATAGCCAGCCTTGGTTTAATTCCTCACTCGGACCCGGTTCAGCCTTTGTAAGATAGGATTATTGTATTTAGGTGTTCAGCTCCGAAGAGAAACAGTGTGACTGGAGTTGTGTTGTGCTACTCTAAGAGTGCTGATTGCTTCTCAAGCTTCCAGCATGATTTATGTTCCAACTTTATTCTTTGTAAAATGAGATGCGTCTTGGTTTTGCTACTGTCTGTCAATTTTCTCTTACCTTGATGATCCCGTGCTGTCATCGGAAATATCTGGCTCACACAGAATATAGATTTGGCTTCTGTGCTTGAAGATCTGAGCTCCCCGAGTGCTTGGTACTCTTCCACCATTTTCTTGTTTTGTGGGATCTACTGTTTCAGCTTGAGCATTTGTGTGTTTACCTTGGTTTTTTTTTCAGGAACACATTAGCTGAGCTTAAACACAAGTACTGGGTTAAAATTTGCCATGTGGGATTTTATCCTTTAACTGAAAAGAAGAATGGTTTATGCAAGTTTTCATTGCAAGTTTGATTTACACACCTAATTCAATGAAATTCTTGTGGTCTGGGTAGTATCCAGCTATTTATTAACCTCTGAATTATTCCAAAGTTAATCCATGTGGCCTGGAAACTTGAGAAAGCATCTCTTCTTCCATACCACTCCCATGCCCTTTCCAGGTAGTCCAAATAAGACTGCTAAACACCAGCTGTCATTGGCTTGGAAGTGCCTTGGAGAGCCTTAGGTTGGTCTAGGACAATGTAACTGCTACACACTTTCTCATTAAACAGCCCAGGAAATTGACAGTAATTAGAAATACAGAAGTTAACTAAATAGAGCTGTCTCTAAAGAGTAGTGCTTCTCACCATTGCTTCAGAAATGAGCTTCTCTTGATGAAGTGATGTGTAATTTGTTTGGTTTTTGGGGTTTTTTTTTTAAAAAAAAAGCCTGAGAAAACTGAAACTCCTTGCTTTGTGAAGGAATAGAGATGTGGAGTGTCAAGGCAGGAGTCATCCTTTGATTAATAGGCTTTTGCAGGAAGGTGTTGGACCATCCCTTACTAATAGAGAGGTTCAACCAGGTCTGACCAGATGAAGATGAATGGGAAACGTGCTGCTTTTTGAGAATACAGTGGAAGATTCCCAGCTCTCGTTAACTGCTGCCTGCTCATTAATCACCATGGCTTCAGCTGTTGCCAGTGGTGCTACCGGCTGGCGTAGCCAACTCCACGCTGGAATGGATCTCTGGTTCTCCCACCATCTTTCCCATCCTGGGGAGGGGTATGGCTTCCAGGTGGGGGATAATGATGCATGGCAGGAAGGAGGAGAAGGTGGTGGAAACATCAAGGTGTTGGACTGGGAGCTGCAGGAGGATACCTGAGTGCACCTGAGCTCTGCTCCTCTCTGCTGGCTGAAGTACTGGGTACTGGGTTGTGTCGCTTAGCCCTTGTTGCTACCTTGTTAGAAACTACAGGGTGCAACCCCTGTGGAGTGAATTTGCTGGTAGGTGGAACAATTAACTAACTGTGATCCTAAACAGTTGCAGCAGGAGAGGAGAACAAGGTGATGTAAGAACTGGAACTAAAATGACTTTCACAGAAATCAGACGTTGCTGCAGCAGCTTATAATACCTCAACTGAGAAATGGCATTTCTAGGGAGTGGGGCATGGGGCAAGGCAAAATAAGTGGACATATAGAATTCAAGTACAAATCTTTTTTAAAAAAAAAAAAAAAAAAAAAGTACAAAACTTTAAAAACAAACAAACAAAAAAATCACCAAAGAATGAAGCAAGTAGCATTTGTGAGCTCCTGTTCCCTAGTTTATCCCTTGTGTGTCCGTACAAGATCTCCCATCTCTCCCCTTCTTTCTCAGCACTGGAAGAGCTGCAGCAAGCCAGATTGTTTGATTTAGGTGTCACAAGAGCCTTAGAGAGTGCTTGGATTGACCTCTTGAAGTAAAACAAACTTTGTAATGGGATTAACTGGCTTCTTCCTTAATACTTGCAGTTTTCACGCAGCTTGCCTTAGCACAGCATACTGGCATCTCCATCAGGATGATTATTTAGAGCAGAAGCATGCAATGTCTGTCACATTGCTGTGAGCTAGGATGAGTTTTTGTCTGAAACCCTGTCATCCCGTGCCCAGGAGGCCTTCAGTAATGAGTTGTGTTCATTAGCCAGTCTTTCTGATCCTTTCCATCAGAGCTGCAGCAGTGTCATTAGTGAAGAATTGGAGGCATTGCCACAGGCAAACATTTCCATCCTGGCCTCTGACCTCCTCCCAGCTTTGACGTGGATCTCTGTGGCACCCTGAGCAAGCCCAGCTTCTCCACACTGACTTGTTAGCTGCTCTAATTGCTTAGACACCCATCCCGGTGATGGTGCTTCAGGGTCGAGCTGCTGGGAAGGGTGAGGACCACCCTGACTGGGACACGGAGGTGCTGGCAGGAGCTCACTCACTGGTAAGTGATGGGGAAGGTGAGATGAGACAGCAGCCTGTGCTCAGCAGTGAGTCTGGGAGGGGGATTTGGGAAACTGGCACTGCATCCCAAATGTCAGCAGAAATGAGGCATAAAATCCCACAGGGAAATCTTTCCTTGTTTTGCAAGTCTACAAAATGTCAAGAGGGACATTCCCGGTGCCGGCAGCCGCGCCGTGGGGGAGAGGCAACCTCAGCGCCCTGCTGCTGAGCGATTCATGCGTTCGCTTCTCCAGATTGCAGCTGAGAGGTGGATTTTAATAGCTGGGATTTGGAAAGTGGACTAATAGTACCGTTTGTATCACTTAACATGAGAGAGAGAGGAACACTAATGAATAAGGTGTGAGTAAAAAAGGTGGCCCACTAGTATCTCATTTCATGGGCACTTAAGAGGGGGAAGCTTGACCTTTTTTTTAATGGAACATTTTAAGAAAAGTAACTGACTGACATCACAAGCAATTTTCTTGTCAAATGTGTGCAGGTCTGGAGTTCTCTGGTGCTGCAGAAATCTAGGAGGTGCAATCATCTGACTATATCTTTTTTGAATTTTGATTTTTTTTTTTGGTTGCTATTGTATTCTGAAGGAATCTGCTTTTGGATCTCAAAGCACTATAGAGGTAGCAGATGACACCGTGTCCCTGTCCCTAAATTGTCCAACAAAGGTCCCGATTACCATGCTATTTATTTCTGATTGTGAATCCAGATATTCTTATTAGTGAGACTGCTGGCAAATGTTTCAATTGGAAACCCCATCCTTCTCAAGGCAGCAGTTAAACATCTCCCAAGAACACTTCTCAAATGCTAGAGAAGTCACCAAAAAGAATCAAATCAGTCATGACTGATGTGCTTCCTCCTGTTTGCAATTAAATCACATTCTTCTGTTTGTGAGGTACAAGCAATGAGATGGTGTCTTGAAATTAGACAGTCATATCGTCCTACAAACCTGATGCAAACCTGCAGAGTATTTTTAGTCAATTTGGGGATTTCCCTGCTTCACAAATGTAGAATCTAACTAGAAGAAGAAACGAGATGTTGCCTCCTGACAGTTCTTCCCTGCACCGTATTGCTGCTTTGCTTTCAATTGTGCCTGGAGGCTATAGCAGAGGTGTGCAGCATCTTAACAGGCAGGTTGTTGGTATGAAATGGTTGGTAATTTGACAAAGCCCATCAGCGCACGGTGGCGAGTCCTCCGTGTGCTCCTCCAGGTTATTTGCCTTTTTCCTGCATTAAGTCCCCTGTCATGTCATGGCTTTGCCATTGATCAGCATTAAATAGCGGTACGTGCTGGCTGGGGAGAAAGGCAATGCTGCTGCTATTCCCTCATTAAGATGTATAATTACTGAGGGAGAGGTAATACTGCACTTCAAGCAGGAAGGTGTTAGACAAATGCTTTGGGTTGTCATTCTGATGGCAGTTCTTGTGGAGATAAGTCACTTCTGGCTGTCAGCCCTCTCCGGTTGCGTGCTGGGATGGAGTTAATGGGCACATGTCTTCCTTGGGCTAACTGGGTGGCAGAAAGTCTGTGCTCAGTACTCTGATATCTGTGCTTGGCTAGCAAACTGTAAATATTTATATTGTTGTTTTGGTTCTGCTTAAATGTGTGACTGAAAGGATGATCATCAAAGGAGACTGAGTTTGGCATGCCTTGACCAAGAGGTTTTTAATGGATGCTGGAGGCAGAACTGCTCCGGCTGGGTCAGTTGTGTCTGATGTAGCAGGGCTTACCTGGCTGTTTCCTGATAACCTCCTGCTTCTTACAGCTTTTATCACAGCTTTCACCATCAGCAGAAACCACAGCCAGCTGCAGTGGCTGACACACCAGGAGTGCTTATCGAGGGCCATTGTGCTTTTATCCAGATCTTCAATAATACATGGCATTGATTTTTGCTGTGTTGAATACTATATGGTGTTTACATTCTCCAGAATAATTCAGCAGGGTAAACAGATAGTATTCTTTGGAAGTAAAGTCAATATTAACAGCGTTCAGGATAGTATTTGCTGTCTATCTTTGATGGAAAGCAAGCTTTCTCTTGCCTGTGTTTAGAAGGGGCTATAATATCTGCAGAGTATTATTCTCTCAGAGTGCTAGTCCGATATCACATCCCCAGGGGCTGGTTTGGGATCCAGGATATTGTCTATCAGCACTTTTTGCAGGCAGTAAATTTTGCATCTGCAAGTGCCTTTGGCTGTTTTCTGGGACTGTGGCCATTCACAGCTTCAGTTCAAAGGTGGGAAGCCTTCCATTATTTATCCAGTTGACCTTCTGGGGCCATTTGTAGGTGTATTTATGCAGAGTATCTACTGGAATTGCCTTTTGTAGGGTAAACTGAAAATGCTAATGGAAATTTTGTGGTGAAGGTTGCACATGGCCCCTGTGGTATGCTGCTTCCCATCAACTTTGTGGCAAGTGGAGCTGGCAGGGCACTGCAAACTTGAGTAGCCTCCGACCTATCTGAACACCTCCCTGTTGCAGACATGCTGATGTGAACGTGTATTGAAATCTGCCCATGGGCTGGGAGGGTAAAAGCTGCACCTGCAACTTTACACACAGGTTTTGTGCTGGTGATGTTTCATCCTGCACGTGCTGTTTTGAATAACTGTAGCTTAGGAAGTTGCTACATGGTGGTGCCCTTTGGAGCACTGAGTAAAATGGTCCTTCATCCACTTCTTGCTGGGTGGACCTGCAGTTGTGCTGCCAAAGGGCTGCTGCACTCCAGGGGATGTTGAATCACAGAATAGTATAGGTTGGAAGGGACCTTAAAGCTCATCTAGTTCCAACCCCCCTGCCATCAGCAGGGACACCTTCCACTAGACCAGGTTGCTCGAAGCCTCATCCAACCTGGCCTTGAACACTTCCAGGGAGGAGCAGCCACAGCTTCTCTGGGTAACCTGGGACACTGTCTGACCACCCTCACAGTGAAGAATTTCTTCCTCAGATCTCATCTAAACCTCCCCTCTTCCAGTTTATAACCATTGACCCTTGTTCTGTCACTCCCTGCCCTTGTCCAAAGTCCCTCCCTGCCCTTCCTGGAGCCCCTTCAGGTACTGGGAGGCCACTAGAAGGTCTCCCTGGAGCCTTCTCTTTTCCAGGCTGAACAGCCCCAACTCTCTCAGCCTGTCCTCATAGCAGAGCTGCTCCAGTCCTTTGATCATCCTGGTGGCCTCCTCTGGACTCGCTCCAGTAGGTCTGTATCCTTCTTATGGTGGGGGCCCCAGAACTGGAGACAAGAAGACTTGGTCTTCTTGAAGACTTGATCTTTTTTCCCCTCTTAGAGAGGTTGGATTTACCAGGTATCCAGAGTGCTTCTCTCAACCTGAGACTGTCCCTCTCTAATGGGTTTTTTTTTGGTGGTTTCTAGCACATCATTAAACAAAGAAAAAACACATGATGAAACAGTTCCTGATTAAATAAACCCTGACATCATCATACATATGCACAGCTATGTATTGCTCCTGAAAAACCATCAGGCCGGGAGTAGCTGAAGCCTCTGGGTAGAATATGAATGCCTTGATTTTCTAGCCCCCTGAGCAGCGGTGAAGAGGGCCACTAGGACCAGCCAGTGGAGATCGAGATATAATTGCTTGCCTAGAGCAGTAACATATTTCTGTACACCAGCTGAATACCAATGAGGACAGAAGGAAGGAAGGTATCAAACAGAATTGCAGGCAGGAGGAAAAGGAGGATAAGTGATGAAAGGAAAGGACACAAAGGCTGAAGACAATAAGCTAGTTCTGATTAGAGCATTTTACCAGAGTGTGATTTGGGTTTTTAATGAATTTTTTTCAGGAGCTGAATGCATTACTGAGCTGGTCAGTGAGGGCGTGAGCAGGAGTGGAGGGCATGCAGCGTGACCCCAGGTACCACCCTCTGCAAAGACAGGAGCAGGGGAAGGGAGCTGGGACCAGGATAACCTAACTAGAAGCAAGCACATCCTTTTGAGGTTGATGAGGTTAATGCCACCAGATTTATTACTTGAGCCTTTTTCTTCCCAGTACTCCTTCTTTCTGTAATTATGCACGATAACCTTTAAGGAAATTTAGGATTAAGGAGCATGAACCTTTGAAATTGCCTTCCTTATGTAATTGCCAACTTTGGATACAGTTTTGTTAGTCCCTTATGCAGTTTGAGATGATCGTCTGAGGCCAGACCATCCCCTCCATGACCGGAGAACTCCAAAGGAGCATCCATCAATGTCCCTTTGCTGCTCCTCAGCCCTGCACCTGCAGGGCATGGCTGGTGCCAGGGACGTGGCCAAAGGCATGGCAGTGGATGGTACTGTCTGTGCTGCCCTCTCCACGTCTGCTCCGTGAAGATGTAGAGTAAGACTCCGTTTATTTGTGTTCTGTCCTTAAAAGGAAAAAAAAAAAAGCTGTATGTATGACCTGACCTTCAAACTTAAGCTTGATGGGGAGCATGCAGCCTCACAGAGTAGTTTGGAGCATTTTAGATGCTTTGAAAGCACTTAACCTATAAACTACCTCTAAATTGTTGTTTAGGATCTGGTAGTGGGAACTAAACATGGAGATCTAATGAGCTAAAAATAATGTTGGACAGAACAGGCTTAGTGTCTCTGAGTCACTGACTGTCAGCATCTGCCTTTTCTTCCTGAAATAATGTAGTGGAGGAGCTAATGGGGGGAGAATGAGATCTTGCAGTAAAGCCCTAATTGCTAAGCTCCAAAAACCTCACCTGTGTCCTGTGTTGTGAGCAGCTGCACTTGGAAAATGGATGGGAGAGGTGGGTGTCAGAGCCCGTATCCTGCAGGACTTCTCTGCCTGCTCCCGAGTGACGTCAGTCATGGCTCTCTGCAGCGGCAGCGGTGGGTGATGCGATGCTGAACCTGTCCCTGAGTAAAGCTGAGCCTTGTGAGGATGCAGCTTGCTGCTCTGAAAGGCTTCCAGCCTTGCACAGAAGCAGGGATGCTGGTCAAACCTGCGAGCCTGCAGCAGATCTCGGGTCCTTTTCCTCCACTGATGTGAAGCTTCACTACAGACAGGCTTTGCTGCAGAAGTGGCTTTAATAGGTTTGCTTGAGGGGGTGTGTTTTGAAAGGAGAATGAGTGTGTGTGTCTGACCTATATCCTGCACATCATGTCCAGGAAGCCTGAGAGGTGTAATGGGAGGAATGTGCTCTTACACAATGCCTCTCATTTTCACCTCCATTAATTTTATCAGCTTGCTGCATTATGTTTATATTGTAATCATTAGAAACACGACGGGAAGGAGAGAGCAAATTGCCCTGTTGCTCCCTCTGTGGTCAGCTTCAGGGATTCTGTTGGTTTAAAGGCACATATATGGAAAACTGTGCTGTTATTTAGCGTGGCATCAGGTTTGGACTGAAAACGTTATGGTTTTTTTGTGCTAGAAGTGTTATTGGCTTTGCTAGAAAGAATCAGGGAATGAGCAATTGCAGTGGTTGCACAGAAAGGAAAGACTCCTGACAGCAGCGAGGTGCAAAGTGTCTCAGCCTTGCAAAGCATCATAACCTGTTTTATTTTTATGAACTTTATTGCTAATTAAAAGCAAACAGAATTATCAGATCTGTTTGTTTTTTTCCTCAGCTGACTGATGTAGGGAAATTTAGCTGAATTGAGAAAGCTTCGTAACCTTTTCAGGGGGAGAATGGGAAACTTAGCTGCAAAAACATATCATATCCACACATGAGCAGACTTTGGGTCCACAGTCCTGCGTTTCACAAAGAGGAGCTCTGTATGGGCATTTAAAACTCCATACTGAGCCTCCCTCAGGATTTATACATCCATGTTAATCTATTGCCTTCTTTTTTGCTTATTTTCCAGTGCCACCACAAACTCTGTAATGACTAGTGGAAATTCCTGTGCAGCCCATTCTCTTTCAGGTTTTTAGTGCACTAATTCCCAGTTGTTTATATTTAGAAAAACTAAAATACTCTCTTACAAACCCCTCCTAACTGAGCACTCGTTGCTTTTTCCTTTGTACAGGCCTGTGTCCTTTGTGAAATGCAGCCCTCAGCTTCCACCTGCTGTTCAGAGCTAGAATGACAGGTCTACCCCAAGTTTCAAGAAAATAAAAATTAGTGCAAATTTCAGTCCCAAGTGCAAAACATTGAACGAGATTAAAGTGGAATTTAAATAACAACATACAGCTAATCGTGGTCAAGCTTTGTTTCAAAATAACTAGCCTGATTTTCCCAGACCTTGAATAAAAGGGGTGTTATTTCCACTGCTCAAATCAGCCAATTTGTAGCTGTTTGAAGAAGCAATCTGCTTTAAGTTGTACATGAGTATGTTGTTCTTCTCTTTTCCAGCTAAAAACCACAGTGACACCCAAGTGTTCTTCTACCTGTGGATTATCTTCTATTTCATCAGCTCTTGCTATACCCTTATTTGGGACCTGAAGATGGATTGGGGTCTCTTTGACAAAAATGCTGGTGAAAATACCTTTCTTCGAGAAGGAATCGTCTACCCACAGAAAGTGTGTATACAGCCCGCTCTTCTGTCTGAGAAGACTTTTAGTATTTGAACAAAACCTGTTGAGTTTAGAGCATGTTGCAGTTGGCCACTGGTGCTTCCTGGACGCTGTGTGCTGGGATTTTCTAGCAGTAGAGTTTGTTTGAAAGAGGTTATTTCATATTGATCAGTTTTCTAGTGGTTGAGCAGCAAATTCTGTGTCTTCCTGAAGGCGTGGAGAAGTCTGTCTTCTGTGCAGAACATGTACAATGAGCTGTCATAGAATCACAGACTGGTTTGGGTTGGAAGGGCCCTTAAAGCTCATCCAGTTCCAACCCCCGTGCCATTAGCAGGGACACCTTCCACTAGACCAGGTTGCTCAAAGCCTCATCCAACCTGGCCTTGAACACTTCCAGGGAGGAGCAGCCACAGCTTCTCTGGGCAACCTGGGACAGTGTCTCACCACCCTCACAGTGAAGAACTTCTTCCTAATATCTAATTTAAACCTCCCCTCTTTCAGCTTAAACCCATTTCCCCTTGTTTTGTCATTAACTGCCCTTATGAAAAGTCCCTCCCCAGCTTTCTTGTAGGCCCCCTTCAGGTATTGGAAGGCCGCTATAAGATCTGTCCTGTTTGTCTGTCTTGTTCTTCAGGCATACTATTATTGTGCCATTGTAGAAGACGTGATCCTGCGTTTCGCGTGGACCATCCAGATCTCCCTCACTTCCATGCAAATCTTCCCGTACGCTGGGGACATCATTTCTACTGTATTTGCCCCACTTGAAGTATTCCGGTAAGGCTGCTCGACTGAACACTTCATTTCTCTTTTACATTCTTATTACATGTAGAACATCAGCATGATGGGAAATGCCTTGCTCCTTGGACGTGGAAGGTATTGGTCCTTGAAATGGAAGATTAGATCTAACCAGAACATTTAATCCAAACAGGGTGCTGAGTGAAGAAAGCTGTAGAGGGCTCTGCAGCACTACAGGGCTGGGTCCTTCGTGCTGCATTTGCAGTTTCCTCTGAACCTAGGCCTAATCTTTAGTAAAAACCAAAACCCTCAGTTTCTCCTTAAAATTACCTTGTTGCAATTTCCAGATGAAATTTCAGTTGCTTTTCAGGTTTACAATTATTCTTATATCTCTGCTGCTTTTCCAAATGCTAATTTGGATTCTACATCATCAGTTTGGATCCTGCAAGGTTTCATGGCTCTTTACATACTTGTACTCTAGCTGGAACCTCACCCCCACAGCTTCTTGAGAGGAGTAAAAGCCCTTGAAGCTGAACCTTCTAAAAAAATGTACATAGTGGAGGTTGCCTTTTGCTTGGGATGCCTGCTGCCTTCATGCTGTCCAAATTAGGATTGTTGTTGGTAGGACAATGAATGTTCTTCTTCAGAGAGCTGGGAAGATGTAGCAAGTGCTGCTGTTAGTCATGGGCTGTTTCTCTGTACTCCCAGTGTGTTCCCAGAGGCACTTTGATCAGTGAGGACAGTCAGTGGTATCTAGGTGCATGTACCACCAGTGCTTCACCAAACACAGGCAATACACGTAAAAGTGGAACCAAATTGGTAATTTTCACTTTTTTCTCCACTCAGGCGGTTTGTGTGGAACTTCTTCCGTCTGGAGAACGAGCACCTGAACAACTGTGGTGAGTTCCGTGCCGTGAGGGACATCTCGGTGGCACCGCTCAACGCCGATGACCTGACGCTCTTGGATCAGATGATGGACCAGGAAGATGGCGTACGGAACCGCCGCAAGAACAAACAGTGGAAGCGCAGCCAGAGCGTGTCCTTGCGCAGACCTCGTCTTGCTTCACAGTAGGTTTTGCTTCCCCTCTAGCCCAACAAACTAAATCGTGTGTTAGAGCTGTTGTTAATGCTGGGTGGCCATTTATGGACTTGGTAATCACACAAAGATCTCAGCCAAAATAGTCATTCAAAGGGAGGACAGATCCAATTAGTAAATGAATGTTTCTCTGCTGAAGGGTTGATCCATCTTTTACATCATCTTGGGGTTCTGGTAAACCACTGGAAAAGGGAGTTCCCTTTACAAAACTCCCCTCCTGCAAAAAATAGCCTGTAGCAGTTGCCAAAGGTTGTAAATCCAAACCTGGAGGAGAGGTTCCCATCAACCAGCCGTTTCCAGACTTCAGACCACTCCAAGATTTCAGTTATCGTTTGGTTCAGATTTCCTGTGTGAGATCTCAGACCCTTTCCTCTCCCAGATCTAAACCCATGCAATTTTTCTCCCCAGCCTAGACATTTCCCCACCTTGCACCCCAGCCCCTGAACCTGTTGACTAAATCTTCACTGCAGTGCCCGTGCTCTGGGCATCACAGGGTGCTGCAGTGTCCCACATCACTTCTGGCCCAGCAGCACAGCTGTGGAGCCCTGCCCTTTGGCCAAGAGGCAAGCTTGGGCTCCCCTGGGAAGCACAGCGTGGCAGGAGTGTTGTGCAATCCCTGCAGCACATCATCCCCCTGTTGCATCAGTGCGTGGGAGGAGTGGATGGGGGGAAAAGGAGTCTGTGGCTGTCACACAAAGGGTGTGCTCTGACCAGAGCCGCAGCCCTTGGGCCATGCTTGTCTCATGTCTGTGTTGGCTCAGAGTACATGGATGTGACCAATACAAACAACCTTCGTGTGGGTGCTGCAGACTCAAAAACTTCATGCAGAGGGGATGTGGGCCAAAGCCTGGTCAGGTTCCCTACAGCCACATCTGTTTACCCCTCCGACATGCAGCAAACTGGTACCTGTCAAGCATGCTCCAGAAGAAGCTGCTGTGCCTTTGTGCAGGTCGAGCAGGAACACTCCTCTGGATTTGCAGCACGTGCTGCACAGGTTCTGTGGAGCTTTGTGTGGAGGGGTGGATGGATGGTGGATGGATGCGCAGCACCCAGCCGTGCCACGGCGTCCCCTGCTGTTTGTTGGCACAGCCTGGCAGAGGACATTGTCCGTGCCCAGAAGGTGGCTGGCATGTGCAGAGCCACGGGAGGAGGCTGCTGAGGGACAGCTGGGACATATTTACAATGCTCTGCTATTCCCAGTGAGAGTGGGAGAGTATAAAACAATTCCAGAGGAGGAAAACAATTCCTCTCTGTGGAAGAAAGCTTTCCAAGTGCACTGCGGTTTGATTGTCTGTGTGTAGTTACGGGAATTTCTTCTCCCCAGTAAGTGTTTTCTGTTTGTTTTTTCCCCAGGTCCAAGGCTTCTGACACTAAGGTATTAATAGAGGACCTAGCGAATGAAGTGAACACATGAGATGGCCACGGTCTCTTATTCCACATCCTTTGTTTTCTCATTCTGTTCCCCTCTTCCCTAAGTAACCCAATCTCTGGTACAGTTCCAGCTGAAAACAGGAGAAAACACTGAACACGTTTTCCGAGCTCTTCCAGACCAGATCCTATGGACTCTCCAACAAGCTCACTGTGTTTTCGTTTCTTTTCTTCTGGGTTAATTTTAAATGCTCTATTTAAAAAAAAAAAAAAAAAAAAAAAAAAAAAAAAAAAAAGAAAGAAAGAAATAAAATATTTTACTTTGTTTTGCCAATAAAGAGGACAGTTCAGGAAAGAAGGATTGTTTACAGTCTCAACAAGGACATACAAACCTCTCTGGATAACGAAGCATCATAGGGACTCCCTCATGGGACAGTGCCGAGAGCACACTCGGTTTCTGCTTGGCCCGGTTTTGACTGGTTGAAACCGGACTTAAGTTTTTAAATCTGATTTTTTTTTTGTTTGTTTTGTTTTGTTTTGGGTTTTTTTTTCTTCATAACCAGCGCTGAGGCACTGGCTGCACTTGCAGGGAAAGTGCACTTAGAGCAGTATCTTCATTCATGAAGCTACTTTTTAATTTGATGTAACTTTTCTTATAAGTTTTTTGGAAATATGATGTATCTGTTGCATAATAGTTTTCACATTATTTATGAAACTTAACAACCATATGAGAGTGATTTTGAGTCCTGTGCAATGAAGGTTGTAACGGTAAAACAAAGCTGGGAATGTAGATGTAGATCTCCAGGGTTGTGGGGTTATGCCCTGCAAATACCCCTCTCATGAGATAACTTGCACCTGTGTTTACCTCTTCTCTCTCTCTTTCTTTTCAATTTGATTTTATTTTAAACCAAAGTTTCTCTTTCTGATTTTTTTTTTTTTTTTAATTTTTTTTAGTTGCTGCTACTGCTTCTGGGCATGTCTCTTGTGCCGGTTCAGCGCCAACTTTCCGTGCAGCTGTGTGAAAGTAGTGCAGGTGATCCTAAGGCCCTTTTGAAAGGAGAGTTGGGTCCTTCCGACAGTGCAAAAGCTAGGTGAACAAAGGCTTCAGAACTTCATTCTCCAGACCAAAAAGTGTTTTTCAAAGCCTTAATAATCCTTAGATGGCATGAGTGCATCCCATGGCAAGCAGGGAGCTTTTCCTGGTGTTCTCCTGCGACCCAGCGCAGGAGAAGTGTGACAAGGGGAGGAGATAGTGGTTCCTGGGGGCAGG
>NW_010301838.1:113635-113897 GCF_000700745.2 Antrostomus carolinensis
GTGGTGTGTTAGAGAGCCGTTGGGGTGGGTGGAAGGTACTGTCCTGTGCCCACCTGATGGGCGAGGTGACATTGAAAACAGGTCTCCTCGTGGCTTCTGGTTTGGCAAAAAGCCTCTGTTGGGTGCTATCCCGGCACGCTGCCCTGTGGCTCAGCTGTCCCTCGTGCCCCTGGCCTCCTCTCACTAGCCCAGCTTGGGAAGTGCCGTGCTGTTAAGCAGACTGGGGTGAAGCAGAGCCGTATTGCTGAGCAAATTCTGTCGG
>NW_010301838.1:113974-115296 GCF_000700745.2 Antrostomus carolinensis
CTCCGTAGGAAAGGAAACGCGGGGGCCCTCAGCGTCCTGCTGTCCTTCCCCTGGCGTGACACACGCTCCCTGCCCTCTGGCAATGGTGCCGGTGGGTGAGGAGAGATGGAGCTGTACCCCACAGCCAAGACTGCTGCCACCCAGTTGGGTTGGCATGGCCAAGGTCCCCAGGACTGCCAGCTCCTGCACAGCCGTGGTGCACAGCCAGGACAGCGAGGGAAGGGTGAAACTCTTGGAGTAGGATCCTTGCACTGATGTTTATCTGGTGACTTGCCCCTAGTTTGGGTGATGGAATTGCAGGAATGGCTGCTCAGCTGCTGCTCTGTGGTTATGTATTTTTTTTTAGCTAGTTAAGAGCATGGCTGCTCACACAACCGGTACGTTGCATTTTCTCAGTTTGCCTGCTGTGCCTCTTGCCCAGAGGAACTGGAGAAGGAAACTTGGTTCTCTTCATTTAATTTGAAATAAATCAAAATTCAGCGGTGGTGAACCTGTGCCAGGCTAAGGGCAACACTGCAAACCCTTAACTACCTACACTTCTGTGACGTGCTCTCAACTTGTAAAGAACCTGGATGGACCTGCTGGGAGATGCCTCTGCCCTGTTCCCAGCTGCTGTGACAGGGTGCGTGGTGGAGTAGCTGGTGTGTCTGTTGTGGTGCTTCTCCTCACATCCCTCTGCTCTGGCAGGAGGGCAGCTGGCTCAGCAGGGCTTGTGGTGGTCACCACTTTGGTGCCCAGGAGCTTATTTTCCCATGTTTAACTCCTGTAGGTCCATTGTTTTTACTTAAACGGAGGGTTCCTGTCCGTATGGAAGTGGAGCCTGAGATACAAAACCCCTTCAGATATTTTGGTTTCCCGATTGGCATTGCAGCGGTTGTTGCTGTGTCCAAACCTTGCCTGGGTGTGTCCAGCGAGAGCGGTGGGAGGTGAGCGAGGCTGTACGTACCTCGGGGTGTTTTTGCACCAGGGGGGCAAAACAAAATCAACCAGTGCTGTTACTTAAGCAGTTCCTTACAGAGTTTTACTGGTAATTCTTGAGTTTTACTGGTAATTCTTGCTTTCAGAGGGAAGGAAAAATAGAGAGACATTTTGAAGTGATGCCAGTCCCCTGGGAGCACTCTGCCTTCCTCGACCGGGCTGGGGAGAGCGGCATGGCTGGGTGACCTGTGTCCATCCTGCCTGCTGCACTGTCCAACCATCCACTTCCCAACCTGGAGGGGAGGGTCAGGTTGGAAGGAATTAAATTCTTATGCTGTAGTTTATCAAATCCTCATGGGAAGCAAGAATTCAGTCTGTCCATCTGCTCTGCACCCTGCTCTGCT
>NW_010301838.1:115341-119197 GCF_000700745.2 Antrostomus carolinensis
GCAGGAGAAATAAGGAAGATGGGAGGTGGCATGTTACAGCTAGCAAACGGTATCTCTTAAAATAAAACATCATCCCTTTTGGCAGTGAAGATGCTCTCTTGGGAGAAAGGAGCCCAAATTCCTGGAGGTTTGGCTTTTAAAGGCTCCCAGCTCCCCAGCACCTGTCGCTCCTTGTGAGCCTGCGCAATGGGAGTGGGGACAGTCCTGGGCTGGCTTTGTTTTGTGAGTGGGCTTTGCTGATGGGGGCTTGGAAACACTCCTGGAAGGAGAATAGCAGGGTGACAACCCAGAATTATGGAGAGCAGAGCTAAAAGGAGCTGCTGTTTCGTTTGGTTTGGGTTTTTTATCCAGTGCTTTAGTAGCTGGATGGAAGGTGGCAGCTGAGACAGGTCCAGGCTCTGGCTGCTGTGAAGCAGCGCTGGGTTTTGGATGTTGAGCTCTTGTCAGAGGTTGTCATCATGTGAGGCTCCAGGGTTGGTGTGGAAGCTGCTGTTGTCTGGCTGAAACCCTTGCAGATGGTCCCATCTAAGGGGAGGAGATGCCACAGTGTGGCCGGTGACTTTTGGAGATTGCCTTTGAACTCACTTCTCTGTGCTCGTTCCCTGCTGCTTTCCATCCTTCCCGCTCTTGTTGGATTTTCAGGTTGCAGGGGGTGAGGATTTGCAGCACCCAGAGTTTATTTGCTGGCTGGAGTTCCCTGGGTGGCTTTGGGAAATGCCAGGTCCCCCTGCCCAGGGAAGGCAATGCCGTCTGCTGTGGGTGCACATCCCTGTGAGGCCAGCGGGGCAGGTTTGGGCTGTATGGACTCAGCAAGCAGGAGTGGGAGCAGCTCCATCACCAAGAACCGATGCTGTGCCACCACATTTTAAGAGAAATTCGTTTGCAGCGCTCTCAGCTGCAGCCTGTGTATCGAGTAAGCTCCTGCCTCTCAAATCCAGGCGTGTTCCCAAAGTCCACTGTTGCTTGTCCTACGCCTTTCCCTGCCCCTCTCCCGGCCCAACTTCTTCTCTTGTTTTTGCCGTTTGTCCCAAACCAATGGTAGGTGGGAGGACAACCAGCAGCAGCCTTCAGCATGGAAATCTTGGGGGGGGAAAAGATCTCTTGTGGAGCAGAGATGGATCCTGCTGCTCTGACTTGCCCAGAACCTTCTTGTGCTGCTTGTTCTCCCTCCTCGCCCGCGCTCGGCCACTGCAGCCGTGTGGGAGGCATCGTCCTGGTTCAGGAGATAACAATCCCTGGGGATTTTACTGTGAATCTTCCAAGGAGCAGGGGAGATGGTGCAAAGCCTTTGAGCTTTGCCTGCGTTTTGAACAGCCGAATGAATTTGGCTGTATCCTGCAAGGACGCTGCCGCGTGCTGCCTGCTGTCACCCCAGTGTCAGTCCCAGGCTTTGTGGCACTGACATCGGGGCTGGCACATGCCCTGGGATGTGCCCTGGAACTGGGGCATGGCTTGGCTCCCCTTGGGAACACAAAAGCCACTTTGCTCACACGCTGCATCTTGGTCCCGTGTCCTCCCTCCTGTCCTGCACCGATCTGCTTTGCACTCGCAGAGGGAAGATGATTTTCTGCCTTAAGCATTTTTTTTTAAATGTATTTACATTTTTCTTCTTTTGTCTCCTTGGAAAAGAGGGGCTGGGGCTCTCGGGAGAAGAGTGGAAAATCCCTACAGTAACTGCAGTGGTCACGGTTGGGCTCAGGGGCTGTCACCTCATCAAACCTTCCCTCCCTTACATGACACCATCCCAAATACCACACCTTGGGGTGAGCTGTTGACCTGCCACCACTGTGGGGTTAAACTGGTGTGTTGGCATCCTTTGGGGACTCGGGTCCCTGCTGCAGCATCCTGGCTGCAAGAGAAATGCAGGTTTTGCAGGGGGAGGAGAGGGAAAGGCTGGTGACATTGTGTGTACCCAGAAGCTGATGCCCCAGCCCTGTTCCCAGTGGGAGCTGGAAGCTGCTCTGGTCCCGGCACAGCCGTGCTGCGGTGGGCAAGAGGCACCGGCTCTGCCTGAAGAGACACCCCATGGCCTGACAGTCCCTCAAGCTCTAGAAACCAAATTGCAAACTCTTTGCTCCAGGGGGGAAATTGGGCAGCGTGGTAGAACCTGTGATGAGCTCCTCGTCCCATAGGTCTTGGCAAAGGATCGGCGTTTGGAAGGGGCCCAGGGTGGAAATGCCTCAGTTTCCCCCTGCTCCATTGCCACCTTCCTCTCCCCTCCCTGCTGTGTTGGTCTAAATGATCTTTCTATGAAGCCCTGTAGATGTCAAAAGTAATTATGGAGTGTGATTAGTCCTCTGTGGGTGCTGCTTGCTTTCTTTCCTCCTCCTTTCTCTTTCGCTATCCCCTTCTCCACTCTTCTTTTTTGGCTAAGTGGAAAAGGTGAGGACAAAGAATTGCCGCTTGCTTGGACTCATGATGTATCTGTGACTGCGCTATTAGCTGTCTCCTCTTTCCTCCCCAAATGGATATAATTTTTGAAGTGTGGAATACCCTTCTTGATAAGTAGGTTTAAAAAAAAAAAAAAATTAATTAATGCACAATGTGATACTGTTTCATAGTTTCTAGGTGGTTGTATAAAGCAAAGTTACTGTGATTGTGTTTTTCAAAGGAAAAAGTGATTGGTTACGAAATCTGTCCTTTTTTCATTATTACAAGCTCTTTGTTTTCCAATGATCTGATGGCTCTTTTGTCCCCAGTCTGTGTGTCTTTCTTTCCACGTCCCACCCCCGGTGCTGCATCCACCCACAAAGCGTTTGCTTCCACTGGTCCGTAGGACTCTGCACCCTTGGGAACTGTGGGCTGTCACTGGTGGCCAGAGGTGGTGGGACATCCGTGTCCCAGGAGGAGTTGGAGGTGCTTGGAGGAAGGAGATGGGCAGGAGGGCTTCCCAACCTGCTTGGGGTTCAAGGGAAGGTGCCCAGGGCTCAAACCCAACATGCAGGGGGTGATGCTGGAGGAAACCTCCTGCCCAGACAGTGCTGTACCAACAAAAGGCTCTTGGCCCTTCTGAGAGCATTTGGTTGCCTCTCTCCAGCTTGTCTCTGGTCCAAGGTCTTGTCCTGCCTGCACGGTGGGTGACCAGAGGCTGAGCAGCCCAGCCCTGGCCTGTCTGGGGTCCATGCTTTCATTTTACTCTCTTAAATCTCTTCATCATCTCTTAAAATCAATCTTCCTCCAGAAGAGAGCCCAGCGCCTTGAAATCACTCTAAGCCTGTTGCTGCTCACGCCAGCCGCTTCCCAGAGGAAGGATTAATCCTGCCCGTGGCTCCCTGCCTGCACTGCCTGCCCTTGCTTTGGCACCTCACCGGGCGGTTTGTCCCCAGCTTGGTGGGAACAACATCTCCCAGGTGTGTTTCACCTCCCCAGCCCGGGCAGAGGAGCCGGGATCCCTCTCTGGGATGGTGTGGAGGTGAGGAGAGGTCCCAGCATCTCAGGGGAGGTCGGACCCCAAGGCTGGGGTACGGGATGAGGAGAATCTTTCTGTCCTGGGCTCTTCTACCCAAACCTGCCTGTGGTCTCCTCCTGCCTGGGAGCAGCTGGGGGAAGGTGCTTGGTCTGAACCCCATGGAGCAAGGGGTCGGCCCCACTGCGAGCACGGCCAGCCCCCATGGGGAAGGAACCGGGGGCCACTGGGGTGGTGAGGGACATTTGAAGAAGATAGAAGTGATTTCTTGCTGCTCGCGCTGGTGGGGGCTGGTGAGGCCAGAGCCGGGAGGATTAAAACAATTTCATAATCCTGGTGATTTCCTTTTGATGGGGATTATGAAACCAATCACGAATATCAAAAGCCGTGGCTTAAAGCGGGAGCCGGAGCGGGGCCGGGATGCCCATGGCCCCCGCAGCACCACCCATC
>NW_010301838.1:119327-119575 GCF_000700745.2 Antrostomus carolinensis
GGTGTTCTGGTGTGTGGGCAGGGTGGGTGTCGCAGGTTTGGGGTGATGATGTGTGGATGCCCCAAGCTCGGCTCCTACCATCCCCCTGTGTGAAGGTGCTCGGTTGGCCCTGGCTCTCCGTGGGGTCTGGGCAGGATTCGGCCTCTGGGAAAGCAGGAAAACTTCACACGTTTGCAAATGTGAGGGTGCCTGAAGCCGGCAGGTTTTGCTGTGCGTCTGGAGGCTGTTGGAGAAAACACTCCCAGCCT
>NW_010301839.1:0-13830 GCF_000700745.2 Antrostomus carolinensis
TTCAGACTGTTTGCTAAAATCTTGTCACAAATTATCAGAGTTTGCCATTCACACATCATTCTTAGTTGTGCAAGGGCAAGGGAGCATAACCCAATGAGACCTTTCTCTCCCAGGCAGGCATGAGCAATCAAGACTATTAACAACAACATGAACTGGAGTACTAAAAGCAGGGCAGTTCGGGTTGGAGAACAATGTGTAGGATACAGTGTGATCTGCTCTCAAGCACTGCAAGCTGCTCAATGTTGTACTTAAAAAGAGCATTAAGTGCTACTCTCTTTACGCCTTTTATATGAGATATGAACAGGTGGCATTAAGAGGCAGTGGCACTGGACAGTCTCAGGAGCACAGGAGCTGCCACGTCGCACAAGGCAGAGCATTATCTTTTTGGCCTGATTATTTTTTCTGCAGGTACTTTCCTGCAATTATACACACGTTTCAGAACAATATACAAGCACAGAATCATTCCTCATTTACAGAAGGATAAAAGGCATTTGATCACTATCTCCATATACTAATTAGGCCCCATTCAATAAACAGTATGGGCACTTGTGTGATTTTTACTTAAACTGAATTCAAGCCTAACCTGTGCAGGCATTTTATAACATGAGTACTTAGCTGCATCTTTAGGCAGCCAGGTTCAATTTTTTCATGCCAATGCACTCAGCATCACAATGTCTAAAGGATTTGAACAGCTAAATCCTGCTTTCATAAGTGACTAGGCAGCTGGAAGCCCAAGTAGTAAAAGGCACTGAACAGTTCTTAAAATCTAAATCACATAGGCACAGACATTAAAATATACTTAACTCCTCAAATGCAAATGGGTATCTAGCAAAATATTCAAAACCCAACTACAGTTCAACTTGTGCTTTCAAAAGATGTTTTTGAAGATACAGCTATGTGGTTTTAGCCCCATGTCAGCTAACAATGTGACAGATTCCTAAATCAACTAGAAGCTTTCAAAAATGTTTTCTTTTTCCATTCTGTAAAATTCAATTTATAATAATACTGGGGGGGGGAGGGGGGGGTGTGTGTTTCTAACATGATATGTGTTACTTATTTAAACTTTTAAGGTATCATGTCTTTACACAGTTGCATACAGCTATAGCTAGGGAGCAACAATCTTCCCTTTATCAGAGATTACGGTGCAATATTTATTTTTTATGCTCTTCTATTTGAACTTCAGTTTCTAAAAGAATAATAGTCAAACTGGTTTTGGTATTCTCCTTTAATCCTTGCAAAAGGGAAAGAAATCTCATTCAAGTCAATTTTTTTTTTTATTGTCCATTGGTCTGTATAACCAAAATCTACAGCAACTAATTTCCCAGATTAAACTAATAAATTAAGATTGCCTCACTAGAATCCTGACTATTGCAAAAACAGGCACTAAGGGAGAGAGATTTATTGAGATGAGAGAAATCTCCATTTTAGCTACATTTTCATAGCTCCTTTGGTCAGAATGAGCTGACAGTTATCAGGATCCAAGATAAAGATATATGATGTTTAGAAATGGCATCTAAGTTATTATTCCAGAGAATGAGCAGAGTAAGAGTGTTATTAATCCTGGGTCCTTAGGCCAACTTAATTGCTGTCAGTGAATCAGTAATTATTTATATAGCTTCTTTACAGGGAGTAACTAAAGGATTAAAATTATTTATCACACAGTCGCTCTGCAGAGTAAATTCAATAGTTATTTTTTGCTAAAATATAGTGTATCAGGGTACATTTACTTGGGGAGCTTCTGTTGTCACTATGGTATTCTATGTTCAGCACAATATTTTTTGTGAAAGTGTTAAGTTACCAACCCACCCCTGTTAATACGAATTTATTTCCTCTTTGCATGAACTACGCAGAGCAGATATATTTTTATATATATATGTAAAAACTCTGCTGGTATTTAGTACACTACAAACCAGTAGGGATAGGTTTCACTTTAAATTAGAAAGAAAATTAAGCTTTAATTTAAGAGGTCAGAAAGTGACTTGGATCCATTTGCCAGTCAGAAAATCTGGGCAAACTTTCCAAATTACTACTACCATGCTGGCTCTGGCACCATTTGGCCTAAGTCTGCTGCAGGCAGCCGGGTGCTCCCATTCACTTTGCACTCATGGGAGACACAAGGTCCAGCATCACGAAGAGTTCCCCCAAAGAAATTTTGTATACAACAAAAACTGGTTTACTGCTTTCATTGCAGCAGTCACCATCACCTACTTTTATGGTTGAAACATCTTGTCCAAGTTTGGAACCAGTTTCTACTGAGACGGGTGGATTTTCTATTTCTATTTCTATTTACTTGCCACTAGCAGCAGCCAGAACAAAACTGAAGAATCTGTTAATCTGACAAGCTTGCCATATACAGGATTAAATTAACAGTTCTTGAACAGCGTGAAGAATGAATTGCCTGTACTATTCATAAGTTCCCAGGCTAGGGATCTCCATGCAAGTCAGAGTGTCAAAAATAATGTGAAATTCAAAAAAAAACTATACATATATATTTAATGTTATGGCACTAAAAACAATTTCTACACTTACTAATTTGAGCAGATATAAGAAAGAAGAAAAACTCCAGAGTAGCAAAGGCTGATGAAAAGCCGTATGGGTTTTTTGGGCATATGAATTAAATAAAGAGACTAACAAGAACCTGTAACAAGAAGCTGCAACAATTCAGGTAGCTAGGATGACCTTTTTTTTTTTTTTTTTTTTTTTTTTTTGTAATCCCAATTTTGTAGCTGTTTCAAAGAAAAGAAAATCCTATGAGAAACTTTAATGTGTTCAAATCACTGTAATTGCTGAAGGAGGTCAAAAGAGTTGTGCTGTTCTTGCTTACTCACCTAGATGTCCTCAGGCCCAGGACATATATCATGGAGAAAGGCATGGTTGTACTACAGGTATGTGTAACAGAAGTATTGACCTGATCCTATCTTGCTCTTTTGTTAAAAAACAAAACAAAACAAAAAAAAAAACAAAACATTTTCTAATTACAAAAAAATATCCTGGAGACTATACAGACATGAAACGAATCAAAACCCATAATGACACCAAATGGAATGTCCAGAATAATATGTAAATTATAAGTAATAAAGACTTCACCAGTATAGTGAACACCTATGAATAAATGGCTGCACAAAGTATAATACTAGAGATTTTGAAGATATGGACAAATCTTTTTATTAGCTCTAAGACTGTAGCAGTGATTTTCAAGAGCTGAGAACAGTCACCCTAAAACCTCTGCAAGCTTTAAGTCAAAGAGGCTCTCTGTCATCCTTCTTTTCAAACATGCAGCTTATTCCAGCAAAAAGAGGCCAGGAACTCCAGAGGAGGGCCTGCCAGAATCCAGAATTGCTGCAGGAACTAAGGCCTGCCATTTGCTTTGATTTTGCTACTCATTGCAAAGAAAGTATTAGAAGGCATTAGTTATGCTCTGCAATCATGGAAGCTATTTTCCAGCCAGGATTTAGGAAACCAGCAGCATCTTGCAGAAGCCAAGCTGGCATAGCTCTTGGGAAGTCTTCCTGAAGGCCATCTACATGGAGGGGGGAGGGAGGGAATCTGCAGAATATCATCTGGATCTGATTAAGGAATTTAGATGTGGCAATAAATGAATAATAACCACTACAGAACACAGTAAATGAATAATTCTGCTCTCTGCAAAATCCTCTGTGTGTCTGTTAAACATTTAAACACTATGAAGTTTTCATTTACATTTAAATTAAACTGAAGTCATTCAGTTCTGAGGCAAACATCCATGCAAGTTGTTGAAAGAGTTTGCAGTACTTCCAAATGCAAGGTAATAATAGTATTGTCTTGCAGAAGTACTACATGTTCCTGGAAATGGCAACCGACTGTGATTTCTTTAGTGATCTAATTGGTATGCCATTGCCTCTATTATTTCATTTTGCTCAGTATGAGCATAACCAGATGCTAGGTTTTCAGAAGAGAAAAATGATGTGTTAGATGTGTGAAAGTGAAGGGTTGGAATACATGATAAAATGCTCCCAGAAACTGCTGAGAGCTCAGACGAGAGAAAATAAAGTTAAATGATACATGTAAAACTGTTGTCACTGAGACAGCATAAAACTTCTGGGAACCAGACTACAGACCAGTCAAAACTGACTTGGATGCAAGATTCATTACAAACTGGAAACTCAAAAGAGGTCAAAAACATGCCCCCCCCCCAAAAAAAAGAAAAGAAAAGAAAAAAACAAACAAACAAAAAACCCCCAAAACCAAATCTTGGTTATGTTGAAGGCAACAAGGTCCATTTTCACATAAAATAAAACTCCTGAATGGCTATACATCAAGAATAATACAAAAAATAGTATGATGTCACACAGAAAGGTTCTCAAATGCAACCAAAGACTGAGCCTACTCACAGAAATATATTTGGTACTGACTAGGAGTAAAGCAGGACTTGAACCCCTGGATTTGTTATCCTGCTATGAAGAGCAACATGTTCACACTTCCAAGATTGGTTACCTCACTTAACTGCTAGTGTGGCTCCCAGACTCTTGTGAGGTCACCAAAAAAAATGCCACGGACTTCTGGAAATTTCCTATTTCAATTTTTATTTCAATGAATTCACTTCATGGTTTTATTAGCCCAAAGAAACAAGGATCCTTCCAAAGTATGTAACATCAATGTCTATCTGCAGTTCAGAGCTATAATCTGAGGGCTGCATGGCCAGGAGGGACATGTTGCTTCTCTGTCATTAGCTGGCCCTGAACAAACCTGTTGTCTTTCAGCTACCAAGAAGTAAGAGAAGTTACTCTGTGGACATGTATAGCACCCAGTCTGTATTTCACACATACTCAGCTTTTGGACTGTAGCTAAATTCAGAATCATAGCTAACTTCAGGAAACAGACCAAGAGGGAAGAGGAACATGTAGAAAATTACATGTTATTTTAATAAGCATCTCTGACTGTAAATCTAATAAAAATAATTATAAATACTGGTGAATGTCCATAGCAGAAAATAGAATGATCAAATGTAAAGAACGATGCCATATCCTACCTGCTGCTGAGAGCAAAGGGCTGCAGATGAACTGGCTGCTGTGACCACTGGGTCTGCTTTTACCTGACAGCTCAAGGCCTTAGCCCGTGCTAATGTGTGGCTTATGTAGTTAATGAATTTAACTGACATTTAATTTTAATTTCTATGCTACGAGATCAGCTCCTATGGTTCCTCCTTGCTATCTGCAGGTACAAAATATTATCTTGTCTTAATTTTAATTATTTTAACAAGCTCATTGCTGGTATAAATTCTGGCAAAATTTCAGATCTTTGTAGAAGGCCAGAATTATACTTATGGCCAAGTTAAATGCCACTTAAACTCGGTGAAATTTTGAATTGGATTTAACTGTGGCACAGACAGTCTGCTACACCCTCTGTTCAGAGTAGGTGTAAATTGCATGGGAGTCTACGTTGCTGCCCAAATACTTCATATCTTACAGAATGGATCAATTTTCATATCTAAGGTATATGCTCTCGTGTCATAAACTCTTAAAAAGTCGATTCTGGAATAAGCATAACAATTCTGGCTGCTCAGTTACTCTATAATCACACAGAACACAGGATAAATACATGATGAGGATATGCAGATGCGGGCAACTGTCAGGGCACTGAGCTGATTATTAGCTGGCTGCTGGCAATCTTTGCAATGTAATCAAAAGTGAGAACCGCTACAGATCAGCTGCTAAGGCACCCAATTTAGAGAACGGGCTCATGCTGTGCTTTTGTATAGATTTTCTAATGGGAATTTTTAGTCATTTGAGGTGCGGATCTGACATCTTGACTGTTGCAATCCTTGAAGGTTAGAGCAACACAGGGTCATCTTACAAACCCCATGTCACTTGTAACATTGGTACTTCTCAGCTTGAATTATAGCACGTTCACCTGGATCTCCTGGTGCCATGACTGTCCCCAGCAGCTGTCCTTGCAACCCAATGTCTTATTACAAGGTTATTTATTTAATTATTCTTTTATTTTTTGTTTCTTCCCACCTCAATGAGCCAATAAACTGAAGTTATTCACAAAGAAAGCAGGGTTTTGGGGATTTTCTGTACAGTTTAAACCAATGTATCTAAAGTGGTACCAAAAGATGTATGGATAAGCTAGTATTGGTGTAACTGGATTATTTTGAATATTAAACCTATTCGTTCCTATTCAGTGTAACCAAGCCAGAGATTGCCTCTTCACAGGGAACTAAGTAGCTAACAAACCCTTTGAACTGTCTGAACTCTGCCCATCTGAATGCACACCAAAACTGCTCCAGTGTAACCTTCTCACTAGTCATGAACATACACAGAAGACACAGCCATGCCAATTCTTCAATGAACTCGTCTCTCTTGCTTGTGGACTTACCCACAGATGAGAAATCTAGAGATTTTATGAAAATTTTTATTCAAGGCACATAAGGCAGGAAGATCTGAGCAAGAAATAAAAGCTGATGGTAGATGAAGGCTTGCAATGTGCTAGATCACGTAAATTGCTTAAACTACTATGATTAGCAAATAAATCTATACACAATTCAAAGTATACTTTCAGACAATTTGCCAAGGGCTATAATCACATACCAAGTTATTCAGGAAGTTCCAGTCTGATCTGTTCAGAGCTTTCTACAAAGAACATTATTGTGTTATCTAAGCCATATTCTTTTAGTTATCAATCCTAAAACTCTTTTTCTTCCAAATCTAATTCTTACAGTTATAAGGGTTCCCCTCTGTCATTCCATCTGCAATTATAGTGTAATAAAATGTATTTTATTTGATCAATATCAAGAAACACACTTTTCTATGTAATGCAAAACAGGAAGGAATGTAATTCTTAGCTATATTATTCCCAAATGCAAAGCAGCAAACCCATTCCTCTGGTGTCTCTGATTATACGATAAGCTAAATCTCTGCATTTCTTAGTTTAAAAACATAACTAACCTATTTACACGTGTAGGTACCTATGCAACCAAATGCACATTTTAGCCTAAATAATCAGGGAGTCATCACATTTCCAGGCATGTCAGGGAAGAGTTTGTGAACAGGTAAGAGCAGGACTTACCCACAAAAGACCTGAAAAAGTCAGTAAGATAAAAAGCTCTCACACTACAGAACCATCACTGCAGGTTACCTCTAAATTGTCCGGAAGTCTAGTGCATAATACTGCCACAGTACAGAGAATTAAACTGATTTGAGCCCCAGCCTGCATTCCTGATGGTGGCAGTTGGCTATATCTGCTCAAGGAGAACATCTGGCTTAGGGTATCATATTGACATGCACAAAAAAGACTTTCAACCTTGTCTTATGACTTTCATATGTAAATTTAAAGAGCAAAACTGTTTCTGATCATGTTTCAGGCACTTGATGCAATCAAAAGTATTTCTTCCTTACAGATTCCCAACAAAAAAAAAAAAAAGAGAAAAAAAAAAGAAAACCTCATGATACTTCACAAGAACACTGTCACTTGGTTCATACTTGGCTTCCCCATGAAGAATTGATAAAACGTTAATCTAAATGACATTTTTTGATCAGGTGTCAGTGATTGCATTTTGTTGAAGGAGAGGAAAAAGATATAGACATGCACAGGACAGAAAAGATGTATAGCTGGATGTTGCAGGAAGGAAGGAAGGGTCTTAATATACTTATACATGGACATATACTTTGCAGTAACCTTAAATCTCTGCAAGCTAATACAGTGATGAAAAGCATGATAATAAACACTCATCTTTGCATTATAATTTTATTTCACAGAATCACAGAATATTAGGGATTGGAAGGGACCTCAAAAAATCATCTAGTCCAATCCCCCTGCTGGAGCAGGAACCTAAATGAAATTACACAGGAAGGCGTCCAGGCAGGTCTTAAATGTCTCCAGAGAAGGAGACTCCACAACCTCCCTGGGCAGCCTGTTCCAGTGCTCTGTCTGGGCAGCCTGTCCCAGTGCTCTGTTATCCTCACCGTAAAGAAGTTTTTTCTCAAGTTTAAGTGGAAAAATTTCTACAAGTTGTGGAAAAATAACATGGAAAAAATAAGTTTGTTATAACTAAAATATGAGGTTTTTCCAAGACAAATCAGCCAGGGAAAAAAACAAAACAAAACAAAACAAAACAAAACAACCAAAATACATTTTCTGATGGACAAAAAGAGAATGTGTTTATGTTTCAGATCTGGCAATTTTGTTCTTCCACTTTCAATTATCCATAGTCCTCCCCCCACCCTTCAAGATAAACGCAAGCTTTTGATTTTACAAAGGTTTATTTTTATACTTGGTCTCCAGTTGAGAAAGGCACCTGTAGCCCTGACAAACATCCCCGGGCCCCACTAATCAGTGCTTTTGTTTTCTTTACAGCAAATTTAATACTAAGGTTGAAGGGAGAGTCACGGAGACTGATGACCTCCATTTAATGACAAATAGGAACAACACTGGGAGTATCAGCAGAGGCTGCTCCTCACTGATTAAACAACATGCTCTAAGCCCTGCTGAGATAGCTCATTTGTAAGGGTGAGAGGGGAATTCAGCTTTCATGTCCATTTAGTCTTTGATATGCCTACCTAGCCTAAAAGCACAGGCTCCAATTAGTGACATCAATCATCTATCCCACTGCTATTATTTCACAACAACCCCCTCACTTTTGATAAACCACAGGCCAGTCCTAGCTGGTAGCAAATACATTGTCCTTTTCACATTTGGAGTAAGACTTCAAAATAATATTTGTTGTAGGCAAGAAGCATTTTTGACAGATATCTCTCATAAATTATCTGGGGGGGGAAAAAAGATTTAACTGTTGAGAGTAAAGTGCTGAAACTATTAATTAAAATAGGCTTTGATCCATATAATCATTATATATGAAACAAAGGTGCATAACAAGAAATGATAAGAACAGAGCAAACACTAAGTGATAAAGCTGAAAGACTGCTGTAATGATGGGCCAAAACAACTATAGATAGTTGATCCCAAAAGACTGGGTGGCTTTTGTTTATCAATAGGGTTTTGAAAAATTTTGAAGAGAACTGCACTGAAGATTAAAAAAATAATAATTCATATTCACCAGATGTTTTTTTAAAACCCATCCCTTAACTTGGACCACAGGTATTTCTGTTTATTAAGGCCACCTCAAATCATATTTTTAAATGATACTTCCAATTCAGTATCTTTTCCCTTTTCTTCACTCCAAAATACAATAAAAGATATCTGGAACGTGTTACCCAATGAGATACATCATTCATATTTACTGATCAATTTTATATAATATTATCACACTCTAATTTAATTTCCATTAAGTTAAAAATTTGCAAGACAGAGCCCCTAGTTCACATGCCATCTGATTTGCACGAGAGGAAACCCTGAATAACTTACATCATAAAACAACATACATCAATCTAAAAAATATTATTCACTGAAAATATATATATTTTTTTTTTTACTTGGGAAATCAGTACATAATAAGCAAAGCAGTTACTCCACAATCCGTCCTGTCTGAACACAAAAATATGCAAAGTGCATAGCAAGAGAGTCCCTACTGGAAGTTAATGAGTTTACTTGTTACTGTAAATTCATGCCATCACTTTTTTTTGTAGACCAGTCAGGAGAAACAATTCATGATATGGGCTTATAATAAAATGCCCTAGTGTGTTTTACTGAAAACCTAAGAAACCTGGAATCACAACTGAGCAGATTATCTAAAGAAATGAGCACAATGTGCTTTTGAAAAGCAGTGGGATGCGTTCTCTCCAGATCTTCTAGTATATTCCAAAATGTTCCTCTGAACTCTCATTTTGAGACAAGTGGTTAGACTGGCTGAGAAACAAAATGCCTCTGCTCCCCCTTGCCTCCTTTCACCTACACACAGGGATGTGTCTGCCAGCACTTTCATCTTGGGGATAAAGCTCCTCTGCTCAATGAAGGGGCTAGCATCTCTTCTTTCTTTTTCCACTTAAACCAACTCGCCTTATCTCCTGGGTTTTTACTGATGTTATTTTTCAAATAATGCAGCCACACATTCAATATTTTGAAATAATCTAAATGCAGACCCCTTTGGCTTTCTTGCTCTACTTCTTTGGTAACTACAAATATTAATATGGTGCACTTTACTCTCTCTCATAAGCTCCTAGAGTATAATACCAAACTCTAATGAAACTCTGAAAAACAGTTGGCAAGCCTCAAAAAGGGAAAGCTTGCCGGACCTTGGCTGGAAGCCTGGCATCAGGCTGCTACAAAATATTATGGGGAATGCCAGATGATGTCCCTCCTGCCTATTCAGTCTTCACCTTCAGGTCTCCTGCACAGTGCTGAATCTGCTTTGCTCCTCCCTTAATGACATAAGAGCCCATAATCATGTTAGAAAGTGAGGGCTGAGGAAGCCCATTCTAAAGCACAAACCACCATTCACTGCTGCACATCGTCTCTTGGTAACTAATGCAAATGAGTCCCCAAAATGTATTTACTGAACCAGACATCTGTATGAGAAAAGAAATGGCAGCTTATAGCTTCTGCCCGAAGGTGATGGTAAAATGAGTTGCTTTTCATAATTATAGTAGCACAGATTTAAAACAGAGGAGAAGAAAAATTGTTCTTTTGCTGAGGTTTAAATCCAGAGCTTTAAAACTCTCCCATCATGTTGCGTGGCAATAAGCCAGATTAACCAGAAGTGGTACCTAATTCATCTGTAATGCCAGTCTGTACCAATGGCATTTCTTTAAAACAAAGAAGGTCATCAAAATGTGGTTCATCAAATCACTGTAATTAAAAAAAAGCAAAATATTACAACCCATTATGCACAAAGTGGTTAGGACTCCCTGCCTGTAACACAGCTCTTTTGTAGTGTCATGGCACGCAGACAGCATGGTGTCATGCAACCCTGTGTTATCAGGCTCAGTGAACCTCAAAGCAAATTCTTTGCTTGAGCTGTTTTCCATCTCCAAAACAAAGTGTAAGGAGCAGTGTCAGAGCAAAGTGTAAGGAGTGTGTCAGAGCAAAGTGTAAGGAGTGTGTCAGAGCAAAGTGTAAGGAGTGTGTCAGAGCACTTGAGCTTAGCGGACCAAATTCTCTGTGCATCCCTTTCATTGTTGCAGGTTCTCTGCTGTAGATAAGATGCAGCTATTAGCCCACTTACATGCACCAAGTTTCTAATGACAAGTCTTGCTGGAAATAAACTTGGCAACATTAATCTTAGTGAAATACAGGAGGACTGAAAACTAAAGAGCTGTATAAAGAGCTGCTTTAACACAAATATAATCATAAATTGTTTTAATGTATCTTTCAAAAGTGCTTTTCATCTTCTTGGCCTCCAAAGTGTTTTATGAACACTGATTGTGATTTGGATTTTATGAAGCATTTGAAGTAATGTTTAACTTCTAGCACATTTCAGCTCACCTGAAATTGGCACAGTCATTTAGGACATGGTTAATTTTCACTGAGGCTGATGACTTGCCAGATTAGGCTGAAAACCTTCAGTGCCTGAGATCATTTGACTGCTGCTAAGATGCTGAACATAATAAAGAGGAAGTGGGAAAAGAATGGAGACTGGATGATGCACAGAACTGGCTAATGCTCTGCAAGTATTTCTCAGATGAGGTTTCATTGGACTTTTTCCTTATGAATTTTCTACATAAATTCCCACTTCTCTGAGCCTATTCTTTGCAGGAACCTGGCAAGATTAATAGCTTAATGCATGGCCTTTAACATGTCTGTGCCAAACAGTTTAGAAAGCTTCTAGACTTGTACAGTTTCGTAGAACAAAAAACCCCAGGTAATCAATACACAATGTCTAAGCTAATTTGGAGATAAGAATGTAAAAACTATTATTTGACGTAAGTATTTAATGTTCTTAACACATCAGTGCCAGCATTCAACATTTCTGTGATTTTTTTTTCCTCTTCAAGTCTTTCCTTCAGCAAATGCTAGCAACCAGCTGTGGATCACAATTACATCAAATTATTTTACTGAGTAAACACTGGGTCTATCCACTTTCCAAATACATCAACAGATATTTTTCACATTTCTGTTAGAGAGTACCAGTCTGATTCTAAAGCAATTATAGTCATAACAATGATGCTCCAACTGTATCCCACATTTTTCTCTGTATTTTTAGCAGCAGTTTGACTGAAAAAAGTCTGAAAAATCCCCAAGACAACTTCAAATACTCCTCTTCTGATCTTATTTTGCCAGACTTTGCAAACAGAAAGCAAACTGTTACTTATTTCCATAGTATTTTTCTTCTTGTCATGTGCTAACCTAAAGACAAATGGAAGGTGATGCTTGAGTAGTCATAAATCCTAACTCACTTGATCAACAAGTGCTTCAAAGTCCAGCAGCTGATTTGAGCGTAGATTCAGAGTGAGTGATAAAGGCTGTGTTCCATTTGCATTTTAACAAGTTTTGTTTTCTGATTTTTAATGTATGTTGTGGAGATTCATTCTCTGAACTACCTCTGTAACTAGTTTTCCTCCTCTTTTTCCCATTTGTTTCCCTGCAGATGTATTGCAACTCTCCTTCCCCAGCAGAGGGAACCCAGGCTGTTAACCACAGAACGGTAATTTTGGAAGCTCCAGTCTCTGAACATGGCAGGTGGTAAATAATTTCTGAGTGCGTGGGTGAGAAGTATTGCTCATGAGAACTAAGGGGGAAACCCTGAGGAAACCTGAAGATGTTTTTGAATAGGAGTTTTTGCTGATGGACGTCTCCAAGACAGATGTCCAAATTTGGCACAATGAACCATACAGATGGCAGGCAGAGCCCTCAGGTGCAAGGAATTGTTTCTTTGCTAATGCACTGCTGGACATAGAATTGTGCCCTTATCTATAATGTAAGTAGTGTCTTCTCAAAACAGGCAGAGGAAACCAGATCTACTTACTGTAGGAGTAATTGGTGTACAGTAAAAGAAAAAAAAATTAAAATAGAATTTCAGCTACCCCCTAGCTCTTGCCTGGAGGAAGAAAATGCTAAGACTTACATGCAACTTTTCCTTATTTTGAGGAATGCTTCATTTTGGTTTCAAAATTATTTCCAGCCTTCATTAATCTGATGTTTTTAATCTCTTAGTTTTATTGCTAAAATGTAGTTATACTAGAAACAGCCAGGGAACTGCACTTTGTGTGTTCTAGCAGAAAGAAATGGATCAAAAGTTTCCTTAAGTTTCGTTTCTTGTATTATCTGTTTTTTATTCAGCTTTATAAACATTTCATTTTAGCTGTTGTTTGAGCAGTCTAATTAGTACTTTCCATTCTTTACAGTCTTTTGAGCTGATCTTAGACTTTTTCTAGTGTCAAAGTCCAGTTTAACCCATTATGAGCCCAGCTACTTGGAAGCTTTAAGCTGTTGTGGACACATCTGGTTACATTATCATAAAAACTTCATTCAGGCAAAACAGATGAAATTTTGTTGCTGCAGTTGCTAGTGTATGACTGACAGAATGCTGTTATATGTAACATCTTCAGCATAAGAAAAAGGAGGGGAAAAGCCTAGTAAATGCAAACACAAGTAAGATAAATTGATAAATGTATTCTACCCTGTAGATTCAAGACACCTTTCTTACTATTGCTCAGTATTTGGCAAGTAGAGTGTATACTGAACTGAGAAAACATAGTGTTTAGACACAGAGTATTGTATTGACATATCTTTTTTTTTCAAGAATTTATCTAAGAATATATCTGAATTATGACAGAGTAGGAATTTAAACTGCAAAAGGGATCCCTGAACAAGTCCATGATATTACTCCTGTTCAGGACAATGACCATTTTATACTGTTTCAGCTGAGTCCCCTTTTGAAACAGGGCATGGAAGCACATACCTGAATTTAAATATATGCCATGCAGAAATCAGAATCTGAATTTGTGGCTGAGGTTT
>NW_010301839.1:13881-35067 GCF_000700745.2 Antrostomus carolinensis
CTGAGGTGGCCCAGGGGAATCACACACTAGGAATGTCTCTCTCTTGCCATTGACTACTTAGATTACTAGTTCAGATGCAAACACGTACATTGTCACCCATGTATAATTAGGTGACATGAAGCCTACCAGGGAGCCTGTAGACAAAACTATTCAGGAACAGTTGTCTCTCAATGAAAAATGCTAAAGGCAGACAAGCCCTGAGATCTGGGAATAATTAGAGAAGGGATTGCCCGCATGCAAAATCTGCTCCGAGTTTTGTATTACTTCTATTTATACTCCCACGACACACCGGGAATTTTAAGGTACATCCTTGCACCTGTAGTATCATAAACCCATCCTCTGATGAAAATACAGAAAATGTTAATGTCTATTTATGGTTTACATGAGAAAAAAATACCTAGGACAACAATGATCTTTCTGTAATGGTTTGGAATTGGCCTCTCCTAAACTAAACCTGGGGAGAATGAGAGAATTACTCAAATAATTTCTTTCAAAATGAAGTCTTCTAGCATATAATATTATATTTAAAAAATACAGGCAAATTTCTCACCTTTATCCATTTGGGACTAAATTCTTTATTACTTCTTTAGAGACATTTAGAATATAGCTTCTTTTTCACAAAATCCTTTTCTCACTATGTTGGCAGTTTAAGAGGATTGGAAAAAAGGAACAAATAATTTACTCCCAGTTTAATGCTCCTTTAAATGGACAGAAAAGAGTATCAGTGCAAACTACAGTCAGATCTATTGCTAGTATCCTGCAGCACATCATGAAAGAAGACACAGCTAAGATTAAAAATAATAATCATAAAAATAATCTATGGAAAAGAAACCATCCAAAGTTGTTATTCAGTGACTGGCACAGAAAATGAACTCCCTACCTGAAAGTAATGAGTCATCTAAGTGACTTGAAATGAAAAGCATATAGAAGTGATATTGAAAAAAACACAGAATTTAGAATCCAAAAATAAATAAAGAAAATTATCCCAGGCAGGTAAATGCTTCAGTAGATTGCTAAAAAAATGGGATTAATATCAATCTTTTCTCCAAAACAGAGAAGTTAAAAGTACATCTGGCAATCTGTTGTTGTTATCCGTATAAAAATTCATACTAAATTACAGACAGGGGACTCAAAAGGGGCCTCTTTTTTTTCAGTTAAAGAGAGTCTGAAAATAAACAATAACTCAGTGTGTGAAAACACAGACTGGCAGAAAGGTGAAAATCCAAAAAAGAATTCAGGTCTACATAAAAAATATATCTATATGTTGGCTTCATTTCACACAATTTCAGAAATTATATTAAGGTGTGGGATGCAGGGTCATAGCATTCTGGGTGCTTTGAAGCAATACACTGAATTACTTTGTAGGTCAGATTGCTCCAGATACAAGAGATAAAGTAATCTTCAAAAACTAGAAAGAACATAGCAGAAATACTGGCTAAAGGAATCACATTAACTGGGCTAAAAATGTATAGGTAAAAAGGAGAGACTACTGGAGAATATTAATATATACATGCTACAGCCTATGTGACAATGCCAGGGAGGGAAAGCAATGCTCATGGCTAATAGAAACAAGATGTAGATACAAGTGTGACATGTATGTTCTGCAAATTGCAGGAGGTGTAGCCAGAAGATCCTGACTTAACCCATCAGGGAGTTAGGGGATGTCAGTAAATTCCAGAACCAAATCCAGGTCCAGACCTCCAATATCTCAGGCTTCCATCTCATGGCTCTGGGTTCAGAACACTTCTTATGTTAAAGAAAATAAGAACAGATACCTGATCATAAGAAAATGAATCAAGATAATGAGAATAAGCAATAACCAGGAGAACAGAGCTGTCCCTCTGAGACTGTAGAACATTCGAATTCAGAGGAGAGAAGGATTCCCAGATGGCGAAATATCAAGGGAAATTGCTCTGTCTATAGAAAAAAGAGGATGAACAATGTGTCAGACAATGGCTTTTCTAAAGGTATGATTATAATTAGATCAGATGGCAGTATGGTACATAATATGACAGATTTGCTAACATCTATCTACAACAGATCCATATAAATATGCTAGTTGGTGTGATGCTGTAACACGACAGCACCCACCTAGTGCAGACTCACGCAATGAGTGGTCTGCTCTGGCACTCTGGTGGGAACTGTGATGACTGAAGCATTTGCTTAGTGTGGGCAAAGTCCTTCTGCCACAAGCCAAGGTGCTGCAGTGTAGACAACTACCAGACACTTCAAGAAGTCTTTACAGGAATGATGGCTTCATCCAGGTGTCACGTTAGGAGAGAGATAAGAGGAAATGAGGATGAGTGACCAAGAAAGGCAATGGGCCTCCTTGACTTGAAGCCTTCTGGTTCAGAGTGATAACTTTAGGGAGGATCTGACCTAATCTAACTGAAGATACTGGGGTCAATAAGAAAGTAATAGAGGGAAATTCTATAGCCTGATTCGTAGTGGCTGAGGCCACAGAATCTCAGGCCCCCTTCAGGCCTAAAAATCTATGAGGAAATATTAAGTTCAGCACAAAGGTGGCAATGGCAGAGAAAGACTTACATGAAGGGTTTTTAGCCATGAGAACTAATACTGGAAACTTATTTAATGATATTCTGCAGGAAAGAAGTAAAACGGGAAGAAAAGTTGGAAAACATGACAAGAGACAACAGAGAAAGATCAACCTGCTGTGTTCTGCTTGTGTAATTATATTAGATGGGTCAGAAAGGTCTCTGAAAGATAGATCAGTTCATTTGTCTCAGATAGAATCAAGAATGGCTGATTTACAAAGCAGAAACAGTGGCATAGAAATATTTCTGATTTTTTAAAATCAGTTTCCATTTTTTGCAAGACAATTTTTGAATGAACACTTCCGCTGTAATCAGGTGGATCACTTATTGGGATTATGGCCAAATTTGCAAACCTCTGGATAGCTAAAGGTGAATGTACATGCCTACCTGGGTTTACAGAAGCTCTGAAACAAGCTAGGCAGACAAAATGTCAACGAGGAGTTAGAGATCTGCTGCCACACTTGGCAAAAGTCAGTGAGTGCCTATTTGAGCCTTCAGGTGGATAATACTCTGCAAATCTGACCTCTGACAACTACTGGCTACTAAAGCCAGCAGGAGAGGAAAGCTAAAATTACTGTATCCTACAGCCTTACATTACACTGTTTGAATTTCACTCACAGATCTGGATGCTTTACATCATTTTGAGCTATGCCAAATGTACAACTGCTCTGTGTAGCAGCAGTAACCTGAAATAGTCCATCAATGCAGCTCAATCTGGTTCATTTTATAAAACTCACAATAGTAAAGTGAGTAGCATGGTCCCCCTGAAAGGTTTTCAGTAATATAGACCAAAGAAATTCATCATCTAGAACAGCACATATGCTTTTGCAACAGACAAGTGAAGTCTTGGTGAAAAAACAGATAACAGTGACATAGGAGCAACAAAAAAGAGCATCTGTCCATTTGTACATGTACACACACTCTTAATATTCCACACAAATCTGTTTAAACACAGGTATGTTGTGATAGTTCCCAGCTAGACCTCCAGCCAAAGTCACTAAAAACTGTGATTATTTGTATTTTAATGAATAAACTATAACCTCAGAGACATCCTTATAGGCATTAAGATTCTATTATATCTGTAGAGGTTATATGAATCTATGTACGACATACCGTGGTAATTTATAACAAATCAGGGAAAAGGGTAGTGAACATCCTAAAATAACAATTTCTGCAGAAGTACTTCTAATCAACTTCAAAATCCATGCACTTGAGGTATCCTTGAGGAATTTAATGTGCTTCTTGTACTAATGATATTTTTTGTGTAAAGTTAATGTAGTAATTTTCACATAATTTTAATGTGTTGCTACTGTTCATTAAAGCAAAGATTAAGCTGCCAGATGATAGCATGATATCAAGTCTATAAAAAAATGAAGAAAAGGAATTAACTATTTTGACACTAACTAGGCATAATTAATGGCCATCTGAATTGGGTTTCCAAATAGTACACAGCTTGTTGACAGCAAGACAAGAAATTCCATGAGAACAAATGTGTGAAATTGCATTTGAAGCTTGTTATAGATCTGTATGAAAAAACCTTAAAAATTATGTGATGAAAATTTGAACTTGCACCAAGATCTCTGTATATATATAAACTGATGTATCAACCAACTGCTAAAGGCTGCTAAGCAATAAGGAGAAGGAAAAAAAATCTTTTTAAGGAACTCTTGCCTATCTGAGAAGAGAGCAGAGTGAAACTTTTTTCAAAAGACTTTATGGTGTACTTGTAAAAAACAGTGATGCCTACAGCAATGCCTAATAGGCATTTTTTCTCAGCTACTATATGTAGAAAAAAAACCCTGTACAATTGTTCTGCAGACAGAAATAAATGTCAAAAGAACTCTTTGGGGGATGTTTGGATGTGACAGTGCCAGTACTTACTGGAGAGAGAAAAGAAACAAGTCCTTCTGATTATGTTTTACACCTGAAGCATCTGTGATACCAAAGACTGATTGCTCCTTTGTTAGTTTTAGTGCAGAGACAAATGCAGATACAGAGATTATGTAAGGAGTTAGTCTGTGCTACAATTTACAATGCAGCCAGGGGTTAATCACACATTTAAATACAAACGTGAACCAAAGCATACAAGTTGCTACCAATTCCACTGCTTTTTTCCTGCTTATATAGTATAAACTTAGGTAAAAATGACAACAGTGCAGGTTTCTATGACTAGCTGTTGGAAGCTACTAACGAGAAGCCAGGATTCAAGCCACTTACTATCAAACATATCAATAGTAAATTAACACATCTGTCAAGACGACAGACAACTAGCAATGGTATTACATGCATGGGTGATTTTCTTGTAGAAATTAATTTAGGTAGAGCATTTCTTTATTTCATGTTTTGATACTGAATGTGTACACAAATGCAAAGAGCCAGTGACAGGATGCAAATACTGAGCCTGTGTCTTTAAGCACGATGTATTAATAGACGAAAAAACATTGTGTGAGATGCTTGATGTCAATGGCCTTACACATCTGCTTAAAAGCGAATGTATGGGCCTTGGGTCTGCTTTTTATACCAGCTACTCAGTTCCAGCAAAAATCTCCTGCTCTTTAGTTGCCAGACTCTGTATCAGCTTGCATGGCTGCAGTAATGAACAGCACAGATATTGTTAATGTATCTGGGCTTTTCAGCTCCACTTCCATGACATATGATTTTAATATTTCTTTCAAGTACTAAATTCCTCTTATACCTTTTTATAAAAGCAAAATAATCCATCTCAGACCTATTCATCCCTCTGATTATTCTCCTTGCCAGGTATTTGTACATCTTTAGCTTTTGTAGGAGTGCCACATGAAAGAATAAACTTAATAATAGAGACCATTAATAAACACCCTGTGTGCCTGGCTTTTTCAGCTTCTCTAATCCACACTTTGTTCCCTCTTTTAAACAAGGCACCACACAACACTCACTCAGCAGAAACCATTCAATTTAACATCACACAGGTTGTCTTTGGAGTCAAAGATTTCCTCAGCTTCTGCCTCTCTCAACTTAATGGAAGCTATTTTTCCTCCTTGTAGGAATTCTCTGAAGAGCTCAATCAAATAATTGATTGTGACCCCTGTGACACCCCTTGAACCTCTGCTACCCCAGACCCCATTTCAGTGGGGTGCCTGGGGCACACACATGGCTTCAATCACACACTGGTCCGCACTGTAGGCAGTGGGAGGCTCACATCCTAAATACTTCACTGACCCCAGTGGCTTAAGAAACATTTAAAGTTGGAAGAAAAAGTCTTAGAAACCATCTTTAAATCACAAACATTTTTAAAGGCTTCTGCACCCTCCTAATGGCACTTTGATTTAAATGACTTTAAATGACATGACATGATTGCATGTTGTTGATTGTCCAGGCCTGTTGGTGGTGGTGGTCAATCTGGAAACCAGAGCCTTACCCTTCTCACTCTTTGTAAGCAGCTATTTTCCTCTCTCCCTTTGATAGCCCACAGCTATCATTGCTGCTCTCTGCAAGACAAAGGAGAGAAGCTCTAACCTGAATTTAAGGCTAATCAGAGAATGAACTTAAAAGGAAGCAAAGAATAAATCACACTAAACTGGGCTGCAGCAAACACCTTTTCCAAAAACCAAATGTGCAGTCTCAGCCCCACTGAAGTTCCTAGCAAAACTCTCCTTGATTGCAACAGGATTAAACTCATCATGGACGGGAGTCTGCTGTGCTCTGCTGTTCTTTTCAGTCTATGGAATGAGACTTGAAGCTGCATGAAAAGAGAAAACTCCAGCATGCACCTACAAAGACCTGTTTTCTCAGTATTATGACAACTCCTCTAAGGATCCTTGGATTTATCAATGATTAGTTTCACAATGTGCTTACAGAACTTGAAATTAGGTCTCCTGATCTCCAACTCGCATTGAATTTAATTTATCCACAAAGTGTTCTTGACTGTTTACTAAAGTTTTCCAGCCTAAAATGACACAGGAGAGGAAATAAATGCTTCGTGGATGGCAGGGGATTTTGTATGGGAGAGGGGGGGGGGAAAAAAAAAAAAGGAAAGGAAAAAAAGAAGAAAAAGAATTTTAAAAAAGCCAAGAAAAAAAGAAAACCCAACACACCTCCCTTCCATTAAAAACAGAAACCAGTAAATGTTTCCATGTCTTCCAGTTATAATTTTGATACCATGGGTCACTAAATTAAAGCAATTATAACAAAAATCAACATTTTTTGTGCTAAAAGATGAGATACAGGAAGGTACAAAGCTCTCAGATACATCAGGTTTACTAATCATCTAGAGAAAACAAATTTCCAAACTACCACTTGTACCTTACGTGAATAGCAACCAGCTTTCTTATCTGTAATTGAGACATGACTTTAGAGGTGTAAAGACTATCTACTCTTTACCAGCGGGACTTGGCTAATTACTAGAAGTATTCAAGGTAGTAATACTAATGAATCCAAATCTGCTTGGCTCTGTAATTGCCCCAGGCTATTTAACAACATGCTACAGATGTTTTTTTGAATTGCTGGAGGAACGCATTTTATCATCTCCTCAATGTAATGAAGAGATGGGCCTTTTTTTATTCATCTTTGGGAAAAAAATTGTAATGAAAACAAAACTCTTCTTCCATCCTTTTGTGGCCTGAGTATCCTTCCCTCTCTAGGAAAGAGGAAATGCTGAATTGATTCAGGAAAGAAGACATTTTTATAGGGAAAGAGACACTTTTACCTACCTTTTAGTACCAATTATTCATATCCAGCTGATTGTTATAGCTTTGATTTCAAGAGGATGGATTATTACTAAATGATTTATACAGAAGCACAGTTAAAAATGGATACTTATTCTAAATTAAATTGAAAAAGAAGGATAGGTCTCTATCTTCACACCACAGGGGATCTGAGATCGCTTCCCCGCTCTCCCACATACTGATCTGTGCAAGGAATTAAACTGTTCTCTATCTCCCTTTCTGTAGGGAAGTGTAACAAGCCTTCTTTTTCTCAGCTATTTTTTGCTTCTTACACAAGAGCTGTAAATGCTTTAGGATGGTGACACACACATTCAGTTCTTAGCAGAGTTGGCCCCAGTCCTTGAAAAAAAATCTTTACCATTACAATAAGTAATAACATCATGCAACAAACCTGGAGACACTTGGAGAGACCAAGAATACCTTACCAGAAATGAGATTAGATACAGATTCTGCAACAACAAAATTCCCTTTGGAAACAATGAGAAGAAAATAGTATTACAGCTATTGCAGCTGATAAGCCTTTTTGCCATAAGAGAAATGAAAACATGTACGAGCTCGGTGCCTAGAAATCTCTGCTACATTCACTGAGCCATTCCCAGACCCACCTAAACATTAAAAGCTGATCCCCAGAACATAGAAACATTATGCCCATATTAATGATTATTGTTAAAAATTGATATTTTAACCAGTGTGCAATGCAGCTGAATTCCAGTAAAGTATCTGGTTTGAATCACTTTATTTTGGATCAGTTGAAAGATTGAAGATCTCTAATGGGGGATTCTTCCATGGACAAAATGCTTTCCTCTGCCACCAGAAGACAGGAATAGGAAGCTGTGGAAATATTGACTTATGTGGATACTTGTTAATATCTTACTAGAAACACCACAAACTGAAGTTTTATTTGCATTAAAATAAAGTATTATTAGTAGTGTATTAAGCTTCATTATTAAAAAAAAACAATATTAGTAGTAGCCTCCTCTGAAAACATAGCAAAGAAATTCATCTCAGAGGTGACGGCTGAAGGAATGAGATGAGACTTGAAGGGAAAAAAAAAAGGGTAATTTCAGAGTATGTAACTTCTGGAGTCAGTATTTAATGAATGCACATTACTTGAAATCTAGGGGAAAAGTGGAATTTTGATCAGCTGGGCATGTTGCTCTATATAATTGAGTCAGAATCCATCTCCTCCTGTTCAGAAAAATCATATTATTGAAAATATCATCTAGCGTAAAGTGTGTTAGGGTCTCTTCCCACTAGGTAGCTAACAGCCTCGAGTGAAATTTCCAGACTAATTCTGTTGCAAATTTGCCATATCCTTTCACCATAAGACTAATAGTTCTGTTGGTCTCCCTTCAAGCATACAGACAGGCCTATATTTAATCACATTAGTAATCCCATATGATTCAGCATATGCAGCAGTCTCTGTGGAGTTGGGATCTACATTTTAATCACAGAATCTCAAAACAGAAATAGCATCGACAAGAACTTACCTCTTCAGGTAAAGGGGGCTAAATGAAACCCAAATGGTAGTATATATATAAACACCATTACAATGTATAATACGAAAGTAGAAAAGAGTCAAAATTGCATTAACATTTCTCTGTGGCTTTATATGCAGTTTTAACTGAGCCTACTGTGACTCTTCTTATATTTATAAAACTACAAAGTATGTGGTGTGGGTGCTTTCTACCTCCACATGAATTTGTGGATGAGTTACAATTGCTTACTACCTTAAAAATCTATTTTATATGTAGTATAAACTCAAACCATACAATGTTTTGCTGTCCTTGAGAAGACTGTACACAAGACACAAGATGCTCCCATCGGTATCAATTTGGCCAGCATATGCCTCTAAATGCTGAGGCTCCAGGTGCAATTTCCATGGCCAGTGACTTCTGCAGGGGTATGGTGCTGTATATACCTCAAGCTTACAAAAACTGAGTGGGTCTCATGGGAAAGCAGTTGTTAAAAAAAAATCCACCAAAACTGGCAAGAGAGAAATTACAGTCACTATCTACAGTTGCCAGTCTGATGGAATCTGGACTCAAGACAAGTTGGAGCTTGTCACTAAATGGCTGGCAACAGCAATAACTGTATTTTTCAGCTGAATGGGGTAAGACAAGCGTAATGTTTATCTGAAAATTGGGAAGAAAATAGCATTATTTGTTTTGTTAGCTCAGTCTATCCTATTATCATATTTGCCTTTTCTCATGTTTTCATACATTTGGTTTTCTCTAAGAAAATATAAAATCTGCTACAGATGTTAGGGCAAGGAGAGGCTGAGACAAGATAATATTGGAAAGAAGAGTATCTTACCATCTGTCCATCACAGGCTTTTTCCTACACATCCTGTAGAAGCAGAGGCTGGTTTTGACAATATAAATTAATTCCATGTAACTTATAAAACAAAAGGAGTTTATTTTGTTTCATTCTTGATCAATTCTACTTATTGTAGGTTTATTATTAGCTTTCAATTTCAATCAGGGTTGCCACATTGATTGCACTGGATCTGGCCTGTCACCGAGGGCAAGTCAGGTTAAAACCTATGTTGAATAGTGGGAAAAACAATGCACCATACTGAATCACACAGAGAGTTGGATAGAACACCTGGATGCCAAAATACAACCACCCATTATAGCTCTCTTGGCCAACATTTTATATTATTATGATAGTTTTGACAGAACGAGGGCATGGAGACACGCAATCCACATTAGCAGGCTGCATTGTACACCCATGCTCATAAACATCCCTCTTGAAAAAAAGATTAAGTGTGATGACTAAGTATTATCTGTCTGGATTGACATTAGGGGGCAAGTTATGGCCACATATGCCATCAATGACTTAAAATTGTTGAGGATGACAGTTTTCTCTAGCAAAGTCAAGTGGATTTATACTGGAATAAAATAGCTATGAAACAGTCTAATAAAGTGATTTTTGCAATAGCAAATGCCTCAACTTAGCTTCAACACTTATTTAACTGGAAAGAGCATTTTATAGCAAGGTAGATTCCAACGCATCATCAAAATTGCTGATGACGGCTGGTTTGAGTATGAAAAATGATCTCTGTTATAATTCCATAAATCAGTATATCTTATTGTACTAGAAGAGGGTTGCAATCATTATTAATGGAACTAGAGGAATGGTGCTTTCTGGGTGGAAGGAAAATTGGGAGGGAAATACCCTAACAATCAACATCTCCAAACTGCACTGCAGAGAGAGGATGGGAAAGAAAAAAGGTATTTTACTGTCCCACTGGATTAACTTTTGTCATTCAACCAGCTATCCAGCAAGTTGACCTACATCTATTACTGTCTTTCCTGGTTAAATAAAAAAGGCTTCCAAGCCTTTGAATAACAACACATGAAATCTGCATTCATTTCAAGTGGAAAATATTGCAAACACTAACCTGTTTAAAACATTCAAACCATTATTATCCCCTTTCATCATTCTTTCCATATTCTGTTCTATTTTTCTTGCCAAAACAAAAGCTGTTATATAAGTTTTTATGCTTTATTTTGTATGTTCCTTCAAATGCACTTCTATTAATTGGTTTCCCTCTGCCTTCCAAATTCAGCTGATGCAACATTTTTTTTTTTTTTTTTTTTAGCCCAAAACTTTTTGCAGTCTGACATTTTTCTGTTTTTAAATTAGTTCCTATTTGACATTTCCAGATCATCCATTTGGCTAGCAATAATATGCATTTTTAAACAGCAGCAAGGAAAATAGCCTCTTCCCAGGGAGCAGAGAGGGACAGAGAAGGAAATGCTGCAGCATTTGCAATGCCCAAGCAGCAGGTTCTACACAGCTACAGTCAGGCTCTGTCTTCTCAGACATCCTTTCCAGCCAGTACCAGTCACAAGATACTACCAGCTCTTTCCAATTGCAACATTTGTTTTCAGCCCTTTGGGGTGAACACCAAGCAGTCTTAAAAAAACTCAAACCAAAACAAAAAGAAACACATTAGTTAATAATAAGCCTGGGTGGACACAGCTGAGGAGGAAGGAAAGAGTCGCCAATATGCCCATAAATGTTTAGAGTTCAGTCTGGCTTATGTAATTCAGAAAATGGAAAACATGGATCTGAAATTATAAAAGCTTAGAAGAAAGACATATAGTGTGCATTTCACACTAGCACTGTTTTTGCCAGAAGTCAGGTGTCCGAAGAAATCTTTTAGAAAATTTTTGCCTTGGGCTGACATAATCAATATGTTCTTTCTCAAATACCTACCCCATAACTCCTGCTCCATCTGACCTCCTGCCCCATTTCTGTAAGGCAGGAGGTCAGATGGGTGACTTCAAAGAACATAAAATATTTTGTGTCTACCTCTTTGCACAGGAGTTTGAGACTGTACTACTAACAGATAAATGACCTTATGACAAATCCTCCAGCTCTAGGAGTAACCTGAGTAACTTTTTCCCCTATCACAACAAGAATGGGAAGACGTGAGGTCTTTGAATGTTTTCAAGTCTTCATAGTGCAAAGTCTTATAATACATTGAGTCAGAGGGACAGAGGTATACATCCATGATATTTCTATACAGTTTGGAACTGGGACTAATGGAGATAATACACCCTGAGTCAGCCTGATCCAGATTTGAGTTTGAGAGGCTGTTTTTCAGCGAAGTCCTTATGCAAACGCAAGATTATGGAATCATAGAATGGTTTTGATTGAAAAAGACCTTTAAGATCATCAGGTCCAACCATTAACCTAGCACTGCCAAGTCCACCACTAAACCATGGTCCCTAAGTACAAGTCACTACCTGGATGTGAATGATTGATTTTCCCTCCTCATGAGAGACTGTGCAGGCTGCTATTCCCAGGGAAATTAAGACTTCTGGTGGCCTCTCCCCCAGTTAATCCCAGTTTAAAGTACCATTCAAGACAGATATGAGAATATGTTTATAAATGGAAAAGATTTGGGCATGAAGATTTGAATACAAACCTACCCTAACGCTGCAGTTAAGATATTAGGTAATTGTTTAGCTGAACTGAGGGGTCAACAAAAGGTTGCCCTTTTTCTTTGTTAATCATACTTAAATCTTCTCAAAAGGACTGGTGATCATTCCCATAGCTTAATGAAAACATTGTACCTTTGTTTACAAATATTTAGGTATTTCTACCAGGTTTCACCATCTGTCTATTAATAATTATTCTAATTATTCATTGTCATTTTTGCTTGGAAATATTCTTTTTTTACAGTGCCTACTAATTTCACTACTTGCCATATCCCCTGCTACAGGTAAGAACTAAGAGACATAAAAATATAATAGACTGGGAAACACTTAAAGGCTTAATTTTTTTATGCCATCAGTTTTCTGCTGACTTCTGAAAAACAAATCATACCCTTTGGTAACACATCACCAACTCTTGGTGTTGGCTAACAAGAACGGAATGAGGTTGTTAGATGGTGGAAGGGTTAAACTGGGTTAAACAAGATTGCTGTCTTTAGGGATGATATTATTTGTGACAATCAAACACTTTGCAGAGGTTCCATTCTGCGATCGCAGCAAGTTTTTCAGAACTTGCCAACCCTCCTCAAAGTGCATGAGATCAGCATCTTTCCCAGCATGAAATCAGAGCTGATCCTGTTGTTTCTCTGCATCAGTTACCACTGCAGCACATCCTCTGCCTCTTTTTTTGCAAGAACATATATTTCCTCTTGCTGGGAATTCACATTAATGAACAGTTTGGTTTTGCTGAGTCCCTCCCTTCACATTTCCGTGGGGCTGCATGTGAGGTTGAGCACCGCAAGGAAAGGCCATCCAAGTGAGTTGTGTTCCCTCTTTGTGGGGAAGCACGTGCTCTGCTGTCAAGGTCTCAGTACGACTGAGAGAAAGACACAAATTTTATTGCTGTTACTCCTCTGCCTTTTCAAGCCTTATTTTCTAAGATATTCCATACATAGTGACTTGCTCTCACATTTATATAACACAAGACCTAATAAAAAACTATCCAACCAAGAAGATAGGGCTTTTTGACTACTGTTTTGTAGAAAAACAGTCTCTGCAGAGGAGGTAGCAGTGCTCTCAGTATGTAACCCTACTTCGTCAAACTGGTATTAAATAATGTCTTAGATACAAAACTTCCTGACTCACTGACACCTTTAGTTTTTGAATGCTGGGCAGGGTTTTTTTAACAACTTTCATCTTTGTACAATAATTTTTTTCATCTTCACTATTCCCAAGTACCTTTCCCTAGATGATTCCTTCCATCCCTCATTATTCTTTGTTTGAGATCTTCTGTCACTTGTTAGACAGCAAAGCCACCAAAATATAAAAGCTTTTATTCATTTAAATGAAAGCACAATAGGAGATATTTTAGTTTATCTTTATTTGAATATCTTTATTCACAAAAAACAGTCTAATTATTTTATGAGATTCAAAATTCTTTGTAGCCCCCAATTCATGCAATAAAACAGTTTGTCTCCTTAACCAGCTGTAAAAATGACCTGCAATTTCTATCCATATTTCTTACAATGTCTTATTGAGGAAGAACATATGATCAAACCTGATCAAGTTCTTTATCCCTGACAATATAACATAACAGAAAATAATATAAAACCAAAAATCAGTGATTAATATGTGAAAAATATGAGATATCTATCTATGGAGTTTACAGAACTATTTATAATGGAGAGGAAAATCAGCTGAAAAAATTCAAGCAGTACATCAGAAACAATTTCCTAAAATCAGGACCTTTTACTGGAAGAAATCAAGACTCCAAGCTGTTGTATAAGGTTTTTCAACCAAGGGTCTCAGGGCACTTAAGAAAGGATTTTAACAGTCTCCCCTCATAAAGGAGCACCTACAGTGCAGAGGAACAAAGTGACTTGCCCTAAGATCAAGGTCAGACTGGCTTCTTATGTTAATATGCCAAAATATACATATTTTAATAATAAAATAAGACCATGAGTGATACCTGAGCTCCTTAAAGGCTACTTAAGGAGGCCATGACCCATGGATAAGTGCCTCATTTTATTTTTAACAGCATTATCTTCTGTAATACATGGAAACAGTATTAATTCACTCAGACCTGACCTGGACAAATAAATGACTAGTTATCTAATAAAAACAATCCTTCTCCTGTATCTACAAAATGCAAAGGAATAGATAAAGTGTAAAAATACTGAAAAGACCCTGAACCATCCTGCTTTTCTCTAAAGCATATTCAGCAATATATCTGTCCCATTGTGCCTTCTGTCACTTTGAGAATAGTTGACATGGGAGAATGGGTGGTTCTGACTGGCAAAGAAAGTTCAAAGCTGGAAGTGTTTGCTTCTTTGCTGGTATTACCTAAGATGCTAACCTTGTCGAGGAAGAACCAGTGACTGCTAGCGAGGCAAATCATAGATCTAAGGTATCCTGTTTCTCATTCCTTGAATGTGAGATTACATTAGAGATATTTGAATGAGGTTGGCTCAATAGCCCATTAACTACTGAACTTTATCCTTAAATAAATAAAAACTAGAGTAAATATAAAGAATATTCACTACATTAAAAAAAAAAAAGACAGCAAGAAAAAAACTAATTTCTTTAAACAAATGAACACTGATGAAGTGGTGCAGGCTTGGATGGTGATTTCAGTGATTATCAGAATTTGGAGTGAATGCCTTATATTGCCAGAAAGAAAAATATTATCACTACATGAATGATAAAATCTTTCTTTTAACAGATCCATAGTCATAGTATTTTATAGTCTCCTGATGTAGAATAAGTCTTTTGTACCTGAGATCCCTAGCTGCCCAGCATTTGCAATACTTCATGAGCTGAAATGTAACTTCTGCCTGGTTTTGCAGGTACAAATGTTATGCACAGTGAAGATTTAAGGATAGAAACTCTTTATTCGGTTGAAGACAACCAGCAGATTCCTTCTGGCCACATAGAAAACCAGATCATTTCTTACAGTATCAAAGCATCTTTGGTCAGAACAGTAAATCAGCTGAAATTTCAAACAGCTCATTTCAGGTCTGTTGACAAGGGTCAAGAAGAATAAAAGAAGCAGAACCCACAAAGTTGTAATAGATACATGGTTTTGTATAATTCAGAACTATAATAAGATTGTAAGTTAAGTTCTGTGTAACATGTGAATGTTTTCCCAGAGTAAAGAACCAGCTTTCTGTTTCATTCACAGAAAGGAATATATGTTTGGGCAGGAAATCATTAGGAATAATTAATTTATATGAACATTCATTGTAATTTGTCTAATTTGGCTTTATAGCATTATCCACTGCAAAATAGCACTCAAAACAAATTAAAGCCTTCAATTGCAGCTGCAATAGGTGTTTTTGGAAAGCACAATATTAAAATGCTCGCAAGGTCAGGGGAATCAGAGACACCTGAATGAGAAAGTGAAGCTTTAAAGTACTCAGGAGGTTGTGAAAATTACACATATATACCCCCCACACAAACACACATATTGTACCTGAAGATGCTTAGGGACTCAATTTTTCTAAACAGCAACTTCAGCTGCCATTACAAATAGTACTGAAGTCATAGCAAATTCAAAAGCAATTTTGATTTTCTTTTCTCAAGTGACACTATGTAGCTCTGGGATAAATTACTTTCAGATGCTTTAAACGTAATTTAAAACATATCACTTACAATAAGGAAAACATTATTGTTTATGAATGTTTTATAATGATATTATGGAAAAATCCATCTTTGCTTAGATGATGGCAAAAAAGAAAGATTGAAAAAACCTTTGGAACAATAATACCTGCCAGGTTACTCCCATTAGGTCAGGAGATTGTAATAACCATTTTTATTTATATCCAGCAGTGCAGATAAGAAAATGACATCAACTTAAAATATCTTTAACAACTCCAAAAATTATTCTAATTGTTTTATTACAATATTAATTATTAAAAATGACTTCCAAAAATGGATCAAACATAATTTGCACATTTACTGTGCAAATAGTAAACCCTGCAGGAGCTGGGAATATAGAAAGAACCAATATGCAAAGAAATTAGACTTAATAAATTTTGTAACACTTTATTCATCTCAGTGGAGATACTAATAGCACGGATTAGTAATTTATGATGATTTAGATTTATTTCTAGATAATATGATGAAATGGCAGAGGAGGGCATGCATAGCACAAAGGAAAAGGTTGTGACCTGTGCTACCAGCCTGGCTGGGCTCTGAGAGCAGACAAAGAAGGTGACACCAGCCCCTGCTCTGCCCTTGCCTCAGGACAGGCAGAGGGGATGCAGTCGTGCCTCCTCTCTCTCTCCACAGCCAGGCTACAACCCGGCAGAGGAGCCAAGGAAACAGGGAAAGATAATAAAATATTGGGTCATATCGCTTCTCAGAACAACATCATTGTTTATCCAAACAGAGAACCCTGGTAGCAGTGCCAAGGAGAATAATGGCATAGCGCGGTGCCATTTATCCCCAGCTCCTTAGAGGACAATGCAGGAAATTCAATTAATGCAGCTCTGTATTTTATTGCTCTTGATTTCTTTCTTATTCATGAATCTCTGGATAAATTCAACCTACTTTCCCATATCATCAGAACAACCTCAGGAACATTTGAGAGCTCAAGCAGTCACGTGATGTAGCAGAGATATAGTTTCAGCAGCCACAGCATTGTGCTGATAGAGACTGAGTGGAGATGTGCCCTTTAGAGCCTGAAGGGAGGAGAAGCACTGATGATTCTGTTTATGAAATGAATAGGTCCAAAAAGTGTAGCTTGCTGAGGCATCAGGCTATTAGCAGGAGCCCTGCTGGCAGCCCACTTAGGAAAAAAAAAACCCAAACCAAAGCTATGATAGCAGATTAGGTTGAGGAGTTGGAGGTTTTTTGCTTTGGTTTTTTTTTGAAGAGGTATATAGAGAAGTCAGGAACCTATTTCAATGATTGCTTCCTCCAAGTCTAAAAATAACACATAACCTTATACATCTGTGATCAATTGGCAGCTCAGGCCAAACACACAGCAGATATATATGACACAGCTCCCTACCCATGGAGACAATGTAGGACCTGACCATAAACAGCTTAGTGGCAATGGGCAGAGAGATGGTTATATGGCTGAGCAATCACTTAATATTTAAGTGACTAGGCTAAAACTGTGACATTCATGTTCACTTTATGGGACTTGATGAAGTCTTTCTTTTTGAAAATAACTGATCTGTTCATTAATAGATTTTTCCACAGTAATTACCAGAATTTGGGGTAACTGCTTTATGGCAAAGTATCAAAAAATAAAATGAACACACATAACCGGTCACCAGATGTCACTGTCTTGTCATTCCAACATGGCCAAAAAAATACAAATCCATCAGCAGAAAATAAAAACAGATGTACAAAGAAGAAGTAGAAGGAAGTTCCAGACAAACTTAAAGAAAAACTTCTTTACAGTAAGGGTGTCAGAGCACTGGAATAAGCTGCCCAGAGAGGTTGTGGAATCTCCATCTCTAGAGATGTTCAAAACCTGCCTGGACGCTTTCCTGTGCAACCTGGTGTAGAGAACCTGCTTTAGCAGGGGGGTTGGACTAGATGATCTCCTGAGGTCCCTTCCAACCTCTGTGATTCTGTGAAAATTTGGAATATAAAGAGACATGCTCCTTATTAGTCAGTAGAACTGGAAGAACATGATGTTATTCCAAAACCAGGACAACTAGAAAGGTGAGTGGATATCTATCTGTAGTTGCTTTTACATTAGATAACATAGACAAATTTATGCTGAAGATTTTTAAAATATCTACTTGGGCAGCAGTTTCCTTAAAGAAAAGAAATAGTCCTTTACGCTATTGAAGATCAACATGCACCTCAACCCTTTGCCATCTGCCCCAAATTAAGTGTTTAGTTTTATTTGAGCTAAGAATGCGTCTTCTACGTAACTGTTTTTCCAGGTAGGAGGTCTCTTTAGCTTAAGTGCTTTAGCAACACAGGGTAAACTTTGTAATCTGAACACAAAAGGCAGAAGGAAAGGAGTTTTCATCTTCTTAAAAGAATGAAAAAATACAGCATAGAAAGACTAGTGGTCATGTTTCCAAAAGGGGTTATCAATTAACAATTCTTCCCTGTTTCTAATTATCTTAAAGCACCTGTCCTTTAGCAACTTCACTAAGATCATATTGCAACTCCTTGTTAAAACTGACAAGTTCTAATGGGAAATCCAGGTCAAATAATATGCCATCTACTTTTACTACAGCCCTTACATTTGCAAATCTCAGAATGATTTAAAGCAAAGTCAAAGATTTAATGTCCCTTTAAAAATGAGGATTGAGACTTCTGACTGATTTGCCTACCATGATCTAGATGACCAAGGGCAGGGCTGAGGATTGAATCCAGTTTTCATGACTCCCTGTCTAATGTTCTGCTCAGGCCAGCCTTACTGTCTAATAATAGCATTATCTTCTGGAATAAGGTTGAAATTTTATGGACTTGGAACATCGCCACAATGCAATAAACTGCGGAAAATTTCCATGTAAAACTGCATTTTACAGCTTAGGATGCCTGTGAGTTACCTAATAACAAATATTTTTTACACTTAAAACCACAAGAGGTATCATACACAGAGAATGATTAATGTAATGTCTCTGCATATGTGCTGTCAAAAGGGTGAAACAAAAGCCTCTGAAATTCATCATGATGCACAGCAGCTTAACCAGCACGATGAAACAGTGCACTTCTAAATGAAGTAACAAGTGGTGTGCATTTTCCTCAGTGTTACAGGCGTGTGACAGCATTATCAGTCAATCTCTACGAGCTCCTTCTCTCACTCCTTGCTTTGCTTTAGAGAAGTTCTTGCTCTAAGGGAAACTGCATACACCTGAAGTGAACCAGACTTGATAGCTTGTGCTTGGGAACTCCCAGCTTGGCTTGACAAAAGGTTAAGTGCTCTTAAAGCTGCCAGATGCACTACTAAGTACTGCTGTCTTCATCTATTTTCAGTTGCTCCTTTAAAAATTGCTTTAGTTGACTCTTCAGTTGACAGATACCTGTATACATATGTAATTAACTCAGAGACAGGTAGATGGGGATATTGCTTAGCCACTCAATATGAGCTTGCCTGCCTTGGGCTTGCTGGTTTTTTTTTCTTCCCTTCCTTCCAGTTTACTCTATGCCTCCTCATTCCAAAGGAAAAAATGGTGCTATATCAAAATGAATTTTATATGTTTTTATATGGTGGTGATACTATTTATACTGGATTTGTATAATGTTGCAATTACAAATTTTGGACTTGATCATAGATTATCAGGACAAAAATTAAAAAATCTTCTGCTTATTATTTAAAGCTTTGCATGAGTAACAATTATAGCATCAAGGTTACTTTGAAGTTAGGTATTATAATTTTTAGCATAGCTAAACACTGTTAACATTGGTTCTGTAAGTTTTCTTAGTGACACCTGTGTGAAATGTTTGCTGACACTAATAAACAGTTGCAAGTCTTCTTGCTTAGTATAGGCAATAGTCAGGTACTTTTTATAGAAGTATCCATGTTACTACAATTCAGAGAAGCTGTGATTTACTCAAAGTAGAAAACTTCAAAAAGCTAAGAAGGTGCTTAAAGACTGTATGTTAATTTGAGTTCTTATTGTGGAACAAAGTAAAAGCTTTCTGGCCTGTAACTGTTACAGAAATGTAAGCAATTATTATTTTTTTTTCATGACAGTTTTACCTCCATTAAAGCTCTGGAAAAAAACATCAATATTTGCTAAATGGAAAAGGCTGAAATGCTAGAGAAAAATGTATTGAGCAATTTAATAAATTATGAAGGTAGAAAAGGCGCCAAGGTTTTCCAATTATAATTTTACATTCAGATCTCATACTCACACCTAGAAATTCCAATCGAGTTACAACTCCAGCATGATAGGCATTGTCTAATAATATAGCAAGTGACAGCTCCTGTCCCAAAGAGATCAGCAAATTAATATCACATGATTTAGAAGATGCAGTAATTACATTAAGCATGAAATTTGTCATTAATACAGCCAAGACCTATGCATTCATCTCCAAGGAATGCAATTCTGTGCTAGTATTTAGTTACCCATTCTCTATTGAATGTATTTGCGAACTATGGATATCCATGGTGGGCCACTAAAAGTAATTTGAGATGACCCATCTTATTTTCAGATAAAAAGAAAATGGACTGAAGTTTATTTAGACAAACTTATTGGGTCTGAAAACCTTATTTCCTAGTAGGACAACTCAGAAAAAGACAGTATCCATGGGGTTCTTCAAGTGGTCTTACATAGTTCACTGCAAGCTTAATTGAAATCTAACTGAAAGCAATTTGATTGAATTAGATGACATGGAATAGTGACTAAAGAATTAAAATGCCTAAATAAGGGATAGCTGAGCAACGCGTGTGATGATAGAAATGCCCCATTATGCTCCCTGTCACTTGGAGTCACAAAGAGAACAAAAAAAATAAGTGGCAAATGCTTTAGACTGTGTTGAATCTTAAGAGGGAGTTTTTAAAAGGGCTTAGTGTTTGTCTTTTCCACTGAGGCTGACAAACATCTCTTCACTGTCAAAGGAGATAGATGCATCCCCACTGGAGGGTTAATGGGTGCAGATGTGTCATGTCTGTATATTTCCAACTTCCCCCCCAAAAAAACCCAAACCAAAACAAAAACCCCAAAAACAAAAAGCCATCAAAAAAACTCAACCAAAACAAAAAAACCCCAAGACTTGTAGAATTTCCTGCAGAAGATGTATGCACTGTGTCCTGTCCAAATCTGTGGGTATGGGGAAAGTACTTTGTCCCTTTGTGGAATGAGCAGTCATGCCAGTCTGAGGTCTCAGGTTTTTCAGGAACCTACATCAAAACTCCTCAGCATCTCCTACCCACCTCTTTGAAAGTCCAGGGTACCACTGGCTCCCAAAGAGAGCTTGTTATAAGAGTAAGGGGATTAAATGGATTGGAGTAGACAGAAAATCATGGCAACAACCTCAGTTCAGCAGAGGGTAGTCCTC
>NW_010301839.1:35096-52640 GCF_000700745.2 Antrostomus carolinensis
TGCTATCCTGGGGAAAAAGTCAAATACAAGGCAGGAGGGGTAATTCTCCATCAAAAGGCCAAATTCTCTTCTGTCACAAGCACCATGGCCGTGAGTCCTCTCCATTGCAGTACTGAGGTAGATCTTAAGAAAAGTTGGAATCTTTTCCCTTATTCTGATGGAATGGCTGCTGTTGCACCTCAGTGCTCTGGCAGATGGAAACCTGCTTCTAAATTTCCAGCCTGAAAGTAATAGTGTCTTGTCTGTATCCATTTATTCTTGAATTACCATTATCCTTCTCTCTCTTTCCATTTTTATTTGTATATAACAATGATGTCCCTATTCAGACTTCTATGAGAATGAATGAGATAGCCTCTAATTTCTTCCTGTATGATCAACTTTTCATTCTCCTAATTATATTAGTAATCTTCTTTTGCTCCTTTTTTGATTTTAGCTCATCTCTCTTGAACATAAATTAATAGCATTGCACAGATATGCCAGAGGAAGCTGTATCAACAGTTTGTTCAGTGCCTTAAAACTTCCTGTTTATCAGGAATATGTTTCTGTTGCATATTAAGTTTTAATGTGCTTATTCTGCATGATCTGCATGATGCTGCAAAGTATCAAGCTCCTTTTAAAGCAGGAAGGTGGAAACTAGTACTTGCAGGAGGAACCAGATATGGGAATTGGATCCAATGTGCATTATGTTTTCACTTTAATTCTGCTTCTCTCAAAAAACCCTCCCATATTAATGAAAAATAAAACATACAAGGAAGGGGATGGGAAGCATGTGAATTCTGGTGTCGTTTAAAGTTACTTTGAAGAACATAGGATGAAATGTCATAATATTTTCTTTAACACCATTAAACATTCTAAGAATTCTATCAACATAGTCATTGCAATTACATAATTAAAACTCAGAACAAAACAGTATAATTGCTGTTTTATGGCCATCATTACATAATGAGTGGTTTTATAGCAATCTCAGCTAACTCTGGATTGGGATAATTTTAAAAAGTTGTTGATTTCCACAGTGTCACTCATTATTTGATCCAGAACACTTCAGAAAAGAGGAACTCTGTTAAAAATGTTGTTTGTCATTTCTTCTTTTAAAAGATTTGAAAGGGGGTTCCTTTTGAAAGGGTTCAATAAAAGCTTAAAAACTCATAAAGTGTAAAGTGGATATATTTTTAGAGGCATAAACAGCCAGCTTCGAGCTGATAAAATAATAGAAATGTTCAGCTCAAAGTGATTTTTAATGAAGACGATAAGCCCCAGAAAATAACAATTTATAGGCAATATATAACTTAACCTAAATCGGCAGCTCAATCACAGAGTATCTGCCTCCCACACACCAGATTACGTGCTATGCATCTCAAGTTCTGAAGCATAAAAGACACAGCCTAAGGAAGAGAAGGGAAAAAAAAAATATAATCTTTGTGCACTTATTGTGCCTCTCAAATATTGGTTCAGCTTGAGAGGCTTTCTGTCCTACAGTCACCTCTTCCAGCTACCTAGGAAATGCTCTGCTACTGAGAATCTTTTCTTCTCCTAGTTTCCTCCTGTCCCTGCTGCTACATCCATCAAGCACTATGAAGGTGGTGGAGCACTAGATAGCATATGCCAGGTCCATCTCATTCCTGTTTTGTGGGAGTTGCCATGGGACCTGTTAATCCCTGCAGTCTTTGGTCTGTTTTACTTAAGAATAGTATAAATTGCTTCAAGATAAGTGGTAGCAATCAAGCAACGCATACAAATCCTTACAACAGCATTTCTGGGCATCACAACAGAAACAAAACAGTGAACCAACTTACTACTATTTATTAGACCCCATACAATCACAAGTACATAAGTATCCCCATGTTATACAGCACTCTGCAAGTGCTGCTTGTGTAGATGAACTGGAGCTTACAAAACAAATGATAACAACCACACACAACACCGAGCACAAGATCTCATTGCAGATTACAAGTCTGAGAAAGTGTGTAATTTTTGGAGGCGTTAACTTGCACAGTTTTTATCAATCCCCAGCCTAGGTGGAGTAAAGCTACCTAAGATGTGTCAACATAAGCTTATGTCATAGAATCACAGAATGTTCTGGGTTGGAAGGGACCTTAAAGATCATCCAATCCCAACCCCCTGCCATCAGCAGGGACACCTTCCACTAGACCAGTTTGCTCAAAGCCTCATCCAACCTGGCCTTGAACACTTCCAGGGAGGGGGCATCCACAACTTCTCTGGGCAACCTGTTCCAGTGTCTGACCACCCTCACAGTGAAAAACTTCTTCCTAATATCTAATCTAAACCTCCCCTCTTTCAGCTTAAAGCCATTTCCCCTTGTTCTGTCATTAACTGCCCTTATGAAAAGTCCCTCCCTGCCCTTCCTGGAGCCCCTTCAGGTACTGGAAGGCCGCTATAAGATCTCCCCAAAGCCTTCTCTTTTCCAGGCTGAACAGCCCCAACTCTTTCAGCCTGTCCTCACAGGAGAGGTGCTCCAGCCCTCGGATCATCCATTAACTGATGAACAAATGTGTTTTTGGATCATGTCTTTCAGTATCACTTACCAAAAACACATAAACTAAGACTGCATTAAAATCTCATCTATTTTCCTTTCATATATGATAGAATATTCTGATGTCAGAGTTTGGTTTTCCTTGCCAAGAAGAAAAAAATTACAGACGTGTTAACAACAACAAAAAAAAGAGCATACATTACAGAACATATTACTAATGGAAGTTGAAACCTGAATTCTGAAAGAATATTTATAATATAAGAATACTCAATATTGCGATGCTGAGATAGCATGAAAGATTAAAAATATTTCTCAAATTTGTTGATAACATAATAAAAATAATTAGAAAAAACAGTTCCCTCTATATATTCTAGTGAGATAATACTAATAAGAAATGTCGCACTTGGGCAATAATAGCAAACCAATATTTTCTGGGTTATCTAAAGCAAATTCAATTTTACAGTCTGCAGATATTGAGGAACAGGTGAGTTACCTCTTTAACATCACCTGTGTGTCTGGAAGGTTGTATGAACACTGTTCTTCAAATAAACCACAAAAGCTTCCTCTAAATACATTTTGAGTCCTACTAAAGGAAAGTTTGCCCTGCAGCAGTGAGTGGTAAAGGTTTATTTCTGACTGTAAGCTGAAGGTACTATCATCTTCAGAGCATGAGACCTTCCCAGTTAAAACAAGCTGATTAAGGTTAATGAATCAATTAATTTTGACCCTGCTATCATGACTAGTGGGTAACATTCTGCACTGTTTGTCCTAGGAAGTATATAACAACCCAAGACCAAGAACGGAGTTATTTAGGTTAGAAAAAAATACTATCATCCCTGCATCTCTTGAGCCTTGAATGAAATCAAAGACAATTAAATATTTAGACGGTTGCTTTCTCACCAACGTTACAGATTTTTTTTTTTCCCAGCAAAGGATCACCAAGACTTAGGGCATGTGTATAATATCTGAAATACTTACTGAATTGATAGTCATGTTCATCAATTGTCACCACAGTTGTACAATAAACATTTTCATTGTATTGGCACCTATGCAATTCACTCAGTCTTCAGCCTGCATTTGCTAATATAACTTCAGTTCCCAAATATCAATATCAAAAGATTACATACTACAGGACTAACTGAATCAATATAACAGTTCTAATTTGATTCTTATTGAATAAACATTTAATTTCATGGGTAGGGGAAGCCTCAAGTTCTTGCTTCATTCACTCTTTTATTACTTAAAGTCACATAATTGATGGAATTGATGTGTTATTTGCCACACTCAGTTCATAGCCACTGAGAGCAAGATGGGATTCAGATGTTCCTATTCCAGCCCCGAGGACCAAGCTGAGTTCAGCAGCTAAAGACAGTATAGAGATTAGGCAAAAACTAAAGTACCATATTCCACATTTGAACTCCTGACCAAGAGGCTTTCCTCAACTCTGGTGGTTATGAAAACAGATTTAAAATAAAAACTCCACAGATACTGCATTTTAATCCAAACATGATGCAGTTCAAGTTCAGTGACTAAGTTTGGCTGTGAAGACATGCAGTGGAAGAAAGCAATGAAGATTAACTGTGGTACAAAACCTGAGTGCTTAGTACACAGGAAACAGCTGTAAGGATCTCTACTCAGTGTATTTTCCCATTCCTTTTCTGGGCTGTGAACAGTGTCTTAATTTATGCTAAAACAATCTGGCTAGAACCATTCATTCATCTCACTTTTCAGGTCCATAAACATCCACCTCCTCCTCTGTATTTGATATTCTGGTTCTTGTTTTTTTTCCTGCCTGCACATGAGGTAGAAACAAAGACTTTTGCATAGTAAGCAGCAAGAGATTTCTGCAGGAAAGTTATAATTCAACGTCTTTACGTGCTCCTATTCAAATGTGAACACATTGGTGTGTCTTTCCACAAATCTTCCTACCTTTTCTAGCATTTAATAGCTTACTTGTGAAGAAGAGGTACTCTAGATAGTGTGAGCCAAAAAGTACATTAGTGAATTCATCTAAGAGAAATGTGCTGTTAAATAATAACATGTAGACTAATTAATGTAAATGCAATGGTGAGAACATGCTGACATTGTTGAAGTTAATGATCCAGCTGCATTACCATTTCCATCACTGTAATATTGAGTAAACCAAAGAACTTGGCTTTCTGCATCCTGGAGCGGCATTTTCACTAGGCATTTTGCAGAGACAGTTAAACAGTCTTTCTATACTTTAGTAAAGACCACTATGTGATTTTATCATGGAATACGTGTATAGCTTTACCTTCAGCCTTGAGTAAAATGTGACACAGGTTTTGTTATGCCAGAAATAATTTCCAAAGCCCTGTGATTCAATGATACAGCTCCCAGAGTCCCAGTTCTCAGTCCCAGTTTTCCTATTGCTCACTTCTTTGTTGGCATGGCTCACCTGCACTGATGGTTCTAGTAATTTTTAACATCCTTTCTAATGAGTCAGGGGTAGTAACTGCCTCACTGAGGCAGATAATAGAAGAGTAAAAAAGGCACACAGTTTTCCTGTTAGGCAAAATAAGGAGATGTGCTTCAAAGTTTACCAAGGAGCTGTTCTGTTGCATTTATGTATAATTTCTGTTGCATTTATGTATAATTTCTGTTGTCATTTATGTATACTCTTATGTATAATTACTTTTTGACTGAAACTGCTCTTCAGACAAGGCATAAGATCTGGGCACTCCTAGACTTTTTGTGAGTACGTGTGGCAATGAAGGGGGCTTTTGTAAAATCAAAAATTTACATCAGCAACACACAATGATTTCAAAGAAAATTAATAAAATAATTTGGTGCTCTAAATGGTCTAAAGAACAGAACAGCTGGTGATGAGCTTTTGGTTCATTTCAGAAGGAGTATTTTTGTCGCTAATTTTCACAGTTCAGGATGAGGGGCAGTATTTTATAAGCAGTACAAAACTGCAATGAAAACGATACAACATCATGCCATCAGTGGATATTTCACAAGTCAGAAATCACTACCATCTTTTTTAAGTGGGGCTTGGATTTGTCTACAACCCTGATTCACAAATGCGTTTAGCCACCAAAGGACTTTTTTCACTGTGAAAATGAAGCTCCTGTGTTCTGTCCCCTGTCTCGAGCAGTGCTGGTGTGTGTTCCTTTTCTACTCAAGTATGATTCATTTTACAATTTTAAAATTTCCTTCCAGCTACAAGTCCTGCAAAGGAACTGATACTTAGAAGGAATAAAAAATGGCAAGCACAGCTGGCCATCTTGCCTAAAGCCACTCAATCACAACACCTCTGAAATCACAGCAACACAGATTGCATTGGCTAAGTAAGAGATGTGGCAAGGCCCCAGGCAGACAGACAGACCTTTTCCTCTCCATGGCTTTAACTATGACGAGATTTCAACTTCCCTATAATTGGGAAGATTATACTCTAGAAACAGATTTTCTAGAGATCTCAGCTCCCCTCTGAATTCCAAAATAAATATATAGTGCTAAAAAATGCCAGCGGGTGGAAAAATACCAAATACAAGATAAAGCACTACAATTAAAATACATTTTAGGATAAAATGGAATAGTCAAACTGTTGTTCTTTTCCTCTTTTTCCCTTCCTGTTACTTCTGTTTTCATTGATGAAGTGTGGCAGTCAAATAGACACAGGTCTATTTGTGAGTGACCTTCATGAACAGCCCTTTGTGGTTGTTGAAAAACACTGTCAGAAATGAAGCGATCAAGGGTACACCTTATACTGAGCGATCTAACCTTTCAACAGAGTGTATTTGGTTTCAGAGAACAAGCAATTTCACTTTGTTAAAAAATACCCACCAATATTTGGAAATGATGTTGTGTCATGTCCACTTCCCATGAGATGGCTGAGATTTCCAGCCATGACTATTTCACATGGGACCTCGCACCCAGGAACTCTTGGGATACATCACAGTAATTCAGTAAAAGAAAATAATTTCATATGACCTGGAACATAAAGCCCATTTGCTGGTGGGGTTTGGAAATATGCAGCGCTAGGATGTTGTATCTGCAGAGGGGATTTATAGTTATGCATCTTTTCAGCTTAAAGGTTAAAAATAAAAAAAAAACTTTTTATCTGCTAACCAACTCAGCTACATGTATGCATTATGTATATGAACAGATGATAAATGGTAAATATATTTACCCTAGGGAATTATTCTACATAACAAAGCAAATACAGGCCCTAGTCCCCATCTATCACAAAGACAGAGAAAAAAAAACACTGAATTTCTTACATCATATAAAGGAGGGGAAAAGGGAGGAAAGAATCCAGTGTATGAGCAAACACTTTTACAGATATAGGTAATTTTCTACACAGTGCTCTGTAACCATGGTGATGGGCATGCATCAGATCAGATAATTTCTCTACTCAAGAAAACCCTCTACTGAAGCCACTGCTAAGTTTTCCAGTTGATCTGTGGTGTTAGATCCATGTTTATTATTTTTTCTTCTACAGAACAGATCGTATGAAAGATAAAATGGCAACATGTGCACTTAATAACATTATTTAAGGGAAAGACAAGGAGGCAGTTTAGACATTGGTTACAGACTGGTTCAAAAGCTCACTGTAACCTAAAGAAAAACACCTATTAATCTTGGATAACTTTCAACAGATCCCCAGGAAAACACAGACAACCTACATGGGAACAAAACCCAACAAAGACAGAGAATGAAGAAAGCAAATGAAACTCCTTTGATATATCAGTATGACTAGACATTTGCAGATCTTGATAATGGATATCCTCAGTGCCTTGAAGAGCCTTTCTTGAAGTAGCAGCTGCCACCTTCACTATGCCTATACAGCATGGGATTAAGGGTGACCCAGCAAAATGTGTCCTGACCAGAATCTGTCCCTCAGAAGAGAAACAGATGGAAAAGGCCAGCAGAGTATGCAGGGAACAAACTTCAGTGATCTCTTCTGAAATGTACCACTTAACAATACACATAAATCCTTTGATTCATCTTCCACAGGGCAGTGCGGAATAACAGGGCAGGGCTACGTGGGTTATGGGGGTGGAAGGAGTTTGGGGCCCGCATTTGCTCTCTGCTCCCTTGTCTGGATATGCTGCTGAATGTAATTATGTAAAGAATTCCTTCTGTCAGCATGGTAGCTAGCATGTCCCTAGCCTACTCAAGCTGTAAGGTTAAATATATTGACTCAAATTTCAACTATTCTGTTATGAAGAAATAAAAGGACTTGACCAAAATCATACAAAGTAGGAGGAGCTATATGCTGCCCTGAGATCAATGCCTAAATCATTTCAACATTGTAAGCTTCATGTAATATGTTTCAACCACCTGTACAACTTCTCAGTTCACAGAATTACCTACATAAACCTGAATAATTCTGGATCTTATTGAAATGACATCTCAATTTTTAGCTACCAAACCATCATCTTTTTCTGAAGGCCACTGAAAAGTCTTTCCAGAGAGATGAATGGAGGATTCAGAAGACCAAAAAGATTTTACTTAAATTTGAAGTCTACAATGAAAGTTGTAAAATGATAGTTCTACTTTATTCCAGAAACAAAGGCTCATCATGGCTTTGATGCTCTTAGTGGAGTGCATGTGCAAAGAACCTTTGTTAGACTATATAGCAGGTAATTAGAGGATACCAACGTATCACAGTATTTCTCCAGAGATTTTTTAAGCTGACCCTTTCTTTCCTCTTTTATCTCTTAAAAGCTAGTATCACTACAGCCCTGGCAGGAGTGTCACTATGTAATGCTTCTAGCACTCAATAGCCTTTGGAAGTACATTCCCATGGTAACACTTCAAACCCTGATGGCTACATCATTTCAGCACAGTAAACTTAATATCAGATGCTTGAGCCATCTGTCCAGCTCCTCAATTAACATAGTTAGCTACTGAAACTTGAGCAATTATGGATATTATTGAAATCACATTGCAATCAAGGAACAAATCCACAACACAAAAGCAGGACAGAGGAAACCCTAAAGCAACACTGAAACAGAGCTAGAATGAGTGAAAAGAGAGGGAGATGCACTTCATCCAGTATTAAATGCAAATTAGAACTTAATCTGATCCATAATTTCCATTTTGAGTCCTCATTTTGACTGTGGAGCAGTTGGAATCCTGTTCTCATTAGTGGAAATGACTGTGTGGTGCAAGGAAACAGAAAACCAAGCTCAGCACTTGTCGTCATTATAAATAAACTTAAGAGAAAGAGCTTCGGACTGAGATGGAAAGAGTAGCCAAAGGCTAGGCCACGAGAAGGAAGACGTCCTTTTCTGCTAGGTTTGGATTAGAGCTAAATTCTGTCCCATCACCTGGATTTATTAAAAACTTGGTAGATAAAATTACACTGAGCACAAGCAAATCCTGAAAACTGAATCACATCCTATGGATGCTCCCTTATGCATGGTCTGTGGATATGGGGTTCAAATCATCAGATTAAAACAGGTGAACAGGGGCCCTGAGTGGATAGCGAGCACTTTCCCTAAAAAAAAACAGACTTTCTCAAGGAGACCAGAAGCTGCACCACATGCTGTGTGATGGGCACTACCTGCAGGGAAGCTGAAACAGAAAACACAGGAAAGGACCTTGTGGGGAGGGGCAGTGCTGAGATAGCATCAGATGGGCACACGTGGTTTAGACACTGTCCTCAGTGCCAGCACCTGTCAGCAGTTGTCTCGCTGTTTTGCTTGAGGGCCATGGAAAGGGTCTCGTCTCATCTCACCTGCCTATAGATGGGTAAATTCAGAAGTCTTCAACAAGTTATCTACAATATCTTAATACTCCTTGGAGAGACATAGACCTTTCTACAGCATGACTTATATGGCACTTTAGACATTTACTATAGAATAAGACAAATCATTCCCTATTTCCCTCCATGGACTATAAAAGTACTCTGCATGCCTAGCTCAGCTAGAGATGTCTGTACTGCGGATGTCTAAATTAAGGCAACAGACTCCTACCTCGCAGTGCTCTGATGATTGTGGTATGAGGAAGAAGTTTTCTCAGTTTCCAGGGGTCCACTGTTGATAGCTATCCATCACAGCACTGAGGAAACAAATACTGTTTCCTACTACAGCTGCAAGGTCTTCCCTGCTAAGTCCTTGCTAAAACAGTTACAAAAAGATGCTCGAGACTTTGCCCTGTCAGAAACAGCAGCCTGTTGTCACACCTGAGCTCAACACAGCCTTCTTTCTGTTTGCAGTGAGAGAAATTCTGTTCCTAGTGATAAAAAAACTGCATGACACTTAAAATAAAGATATCAAACAAAAAAGTATATGCCAAAAGACATTATGGTCACACATGTCAGCAAAAGAAAGGCAATTCACAAATGAAGATACTTGTAGCAGTTTGTCCCCTTACAACAAGCCCTGCTGCACAGCATTTCATCTTTCAGTTCATGCTGGTTTTGATATTTAAGTGTTACTGTTAGTCCCAAGTATTTCAGGCAGCATTTCTGTTTCTCAGATTGAATCTGTAAAGGGAAGCAGTGCTGCCCAGTTAGTCTTCCTGTATGGCTTTTTCTTTTGCAGTCTCACATTTCCAGACCCTCCACCTGCAAGTGAAGAAGAGTTCACTTTGCACAAGAGCTCCTGTCTACCAGCAACCCAGGTCACCTCTCAGTCTGCTGCACAAATGGCCTCTCCTGTCCTCATTGGTCCCTCTGTCTTGCTGCTTGTTACATCCCCTCCACCTGGAGAAATGAGCCCTTAAATCCACTTGTGCTTAAAGGAATTAGCCATGAGTAGTCCTTTCCACAGAAACCCAGAGCTTTGCCAGCATTTGGCAAGCTCCCCGCAGTCAGATGTCAGTGCCTCTGACTGCGGGCAGCGTGCCTCCCTTCTCACTTTTCCCCATGAAGCTTAGTTCCCATCCAGAAGGCAGAGAGATGATTACGAAAAGGATGACTGTAACCCAGATTTTGTTGCTTGGCTGGTTTTCCCTTTGATGTTTATCTATTTATAGGCGTTATTCTATTTCCTTAAGAAGAGCATATCATGGATCAAATCCTGTTTCTCCTTGGAGGGATACAGGGGATTTTGATAGCATACCAAAGCTCCCTTATGTTCTTTACGGTGTCACAATACTCTTTACTTCTGTGTTTTTCCTGCAGACTATTAAGTCTGCTCCTTCTTACAAGAGACATTTTTCTAACTAGAACTATTCACAGCACAACATTAATTTTCTCCTCATTTTGTATGAATGTATTGACTTGACCATAGTTACAACCCATGATGGTTTTTTTGCTGCAGCAACATTCAGGTACTCAAAATAATATTGCCATGTAATACAACGCTATTAACTGCAGCCTAATGTGTACCAGCCAATGATGTGTGAGAGAAAACCAGGGAACTATCCCAAAGGGAAAACTCAAAACATGTAAATATAGTTTAGTGATTCAAATAATTATAATCGTTTTCAATAACATTCAAATGCAACATTCAGATTATGAAGTTAATTCTCTGTACCCGCTCATCCATTGATTTTTCAGTTATTATAAAATCCAGCTATTACAATGTTCTTTGTATGGCTCAACAGTAAATGAGCCATGTGTGCCAGACTGACCTTTTGCCCCATTCTATTTATGAACTCAAGCCTAAAAATAGTACTCATTGCCACCAAAATTCATTTAATGCTGATACAAGACTGTCCACCTTTTTGTAATCAGAAAGACTTCCCCTATTTTAATCCTGTGTATTATCAATACTGGGGACTCTGCTGTTAAAAAATAAAAGCTAGCTATTGCACATTTTTGCAGATCTTGTGGAAGTGACTTGGCTGGAGCCACTCTTAATTTTTGCTGGCTGAAATTGCAATATTGTAGTACCTTTAACTCCTGCCAGCAACACCAGCCACATATGTTTCTAACTGAGAGAAACCATTTGTAACAAAAACCTGAATGTGGTATGGGTTCAGTCATCTGCTCCCAGGATTAACTTTGCCTCTGAGTTCCTTCTGTGATTGCATCTTTCCCAGGGAGAAATTTGTGGTGCTTCCCAAGAAGGCAAAAGGCCTGAGTTGCTGTATCCTGCAAATCAGTTATGATTCTCTGGGGTCTGGTGAGGCATAGACGGATGAATAATTAATGCACTATCTTTTAACTCCAAATATATTTACCAGAGAGTGGGTTTTTTCTTTTGTTGTTGGGGTTTTTTGTGGGGTTTTTTGCATACTTAATACATGATTTAAATAATATTTTCCCTTGCATTTTCGCTGAGTGACAATTACACAATCAGCAACAGCAACTAAACTAAGAACAGTAAATTATTAATCCAACAGTACTTCCCTGTGAAGGTTTAGAACCATCCAGGGTCTCACCTTCTTATTTATTTCTCAGCAGATTGTTATTAAATCAGGCAAACATATGCATACCTTAAACACCTCACTGACCCAGTACAGCCTCAAGAACTATTCCGTACGCCAGCATATGCATAAGCTTTATCAGTCATTACCAAGAAGTCTGCAGGTTTCTATCAGCAGCACAATACCAGAGGGCAGAGTCCTCCTTGACTCCTTCATTGTCACACAGCACAAAAGCAACAGCATAGTTAGGCCAATAATTTCAGGTTTCAAACTAGCTTATTTTGTACCACTGAACTGTAGAAGTATTTATTTTGATTGGTGTTACTTCATAGTAAAAGTTCTGCTATTAAAAATTTTTAAGACTCTTTTAATGCTTCAGTATTTTTGCACAGATTTTTGACTTAAGAGAAAGCCTGGTGTAATTTATTAAGTCTCCAAACAGAGTATTTTGTGAAAATATTAACTTTCTTTTTTAAAGAAGTGAGAGGAAAGATGAAAGTTCTCATGATGGTAGAAAAAAATATTTAAAATTATCAAAGTATGTGTCCCAAAGGTCCAAGTAAAAAAGAATTATAAATTTTAAAATTTTCTGATTTTAATCCAACTTTATGATTTGTAGACCTTAATCACAAACTTAGAACTCTCGGGGTTGACATTCCTACTCCAATGTCTATCTTTTCTAGAAATTGGAAGCCTTCCCAGAGAGGAACAGGGACTGCTTCAGGACCAAGCCATGACCTGAAAAATGACTTTATGCCACTAAACTGATAAGACAGGGTGCAGTGAAAATGTTATTTTGCATGTTCCTAATTGGACAGGGCCTTTAAGTATGATGGCAAGCGTGTAGAAAACAGCAGCCCACTGAAGATAAGCCAATACATGATACATTACCAATTCATCTACCTCTTCTAGTACCTTCTCAAATGTATAGTATGCATTACTGTCCTTTTCTATCTTGCACTCTCATCTTTTATCTACCCATCTGATCCTTGTTATCTTTTGCAAAATGTCCACATTTGGGGAATTTTTTTTTTTTTCTTTAAAAAGAGACAGGAAAAAAAAAGAAGCCATTATAAATATGCTGACACCACTGGCCCTACATGTCAGGACCATCTATCATATTCATTGCCTTAATAAAATTGCTGGTGTGGACAGAATGCAAAGTCTGTTATAGTAGAAGAGGTGCCTGAGCACTTGTTTGCATACCAGACATCTAGGGGTCATCATCAGAAGATAAATAAGACCATTTCAAGTGTAATGCTGATTGTACTGTAACAAATTTGCTAATAAAACCCTCCATGCCTGAAAGCCACAGAGCCTAAGAAAATGTGCTTCCAAGAAGAGCTGTAGTGTGAGCTGATTTATAATGAGTGTGCAGTCATGAAATGAAAATGCCAAGGCAAAAGTTAACACAAGACTGGGTGAAGTCGTTAGGAGTCCTGCTAAGCTGTATGTGAAATGACAAAATAAGGGCGTCTAAATTCCACTGCAAATCCAAGAGACTGCATGCTAGAAGCAAAGAAATGAGATGAACAAGGGCTCATCTACATTAGAAAGTTTTACTGCTTTAATTAATCCAAAAACATAATTAAAGCTGTGAAATCTTTCTAGTGTGGATGCAATTTTACTGGTTAAATGAACAAGCTCTTGGAGCTTACTATGGTTCAGATATATCATTTACCCATCTGACTGTACCATACTCTGGAATATTTTAACATACCCAGATTTCTTCCACAGATGGTTCTGGCTACCAGTCCAAACTTCATATTGTAGTATTTGTCTTCTAGACAAATTCAGTGAAGGCAGGACTAGACCAAGGTGGTGTTCTGGAGATGGCTAGATTAGATCAGACTGGTCCACCAGGGACATGTACTGTGTACTCCTATTCTTGAAGTGGTTGTCCTATGGTTCAAGCATTAAATTGTAGTTAAATACTTTCGCCAGTTCTACTTGTTTTCTTGGGTGACAAGAGCACCAATCTATACTGGTGGTTCTTTGTTTATAAGGAGGATTCCCCCCCTCTTGAAGTGGTTGTCCTATGGTTCAAGCATTAAATTGTAGTTAAATACTTTCCCCAGTTCTACGAACACCAATCTATACTGGTGGTTCTTTTTTTACAAGGAAGATTTTTTTTTTTTTTCCCCTTAATTATGAACTGGGATTAGCTCTCACTGAAGGGTTGTTAATAGTTTCTCTAGTGCAGTTAAATAACTGCCAAGTCATACATAAACATACCAGCCTTAAATTTGCATAGATTGTGTGCTTTTTATGACACAGTATGAATGAAATTATTCTGACTGCATATTTGTTGGGTTTACCTAAGCAACTAGCCCCATGTGTTGTTTTGAGGTTAGTGATCTCACATCTTGCTGAGAGGACAGGATAAATTGGACATAGGAAGTGAGCCTACACTACTTGGCATTTTTCCCACCTACAGATTAAGAACAATTTAAAAGAAATAATTAATTAATAGAAAATTACTGTATTAATCATTATATATTGTGCACTTTGAAATCAATACAAGAGTTACCAAGAAGTGGCCACTAAGGTTTGCTATGACACAAGCATTAATGTGGCATATCTCACTGTATATTTTAGTCCTCTCTAGGAATCAACACTACACCAAAACTGAGAAGTCCAAGATGAAAAGAAATGCAGAGTAGTGCTGAAATCATATAAGTCCTTTAGATAATCACAAGGGAAAACACTTCACGTTATTATTTACAATCTTCAGTTATGCTGAAGTTATGTTTATAGTAACTTTTAAGGGTCATTTCCTCTCACTCAACATATAAATATTCCAATTTTTTTTTCTTTTTTCCTGCTAAGCAGTGAGATACTAAACAAAGCAGTGAATGTCATTTTAAGACTAGAAAGACGACTGGCACACACAGAGCCACAGAGCTTTTTAAGTTCCTGATAAATTTAGTAGAGATTCTTCCTGTTGCTATGCATTCACTTTCTAACTGTTATTTTTCAGTTTTTGAGTTGATCTTTCTCTCCATCTCCATCCACAATAAATATACAATTAACCCTGGCTTTCCTCTCCTTGTCATCATCCATATAGGTTTTAGTTGGGATCACTGCAGGATCTGAATGCCCCCAGAATTTGGAAACCCAGATTTCCCAAAAGGTCTCTTGGGCATTCAGCTGATTATGGCTGTAACTACTTTTACTTGTTGTTTGCATAACAGCTGCCACAAGTGAAAACCCTCAAGGGAGTCTCAATGAAATAACATCAACCAGGACTCCCAGTGACATTCAGGAAATGGAATAGGATGTTACACAGGTGCTCAGCATATTCAGTGAGTGGACAATAGTTTGGACTGCATTCAGCATTGGTGCATTATCACTTGGCTGTCAAGGTAGAATGCACCTGTTAACACCAGTGTGATTTTGCAGACTTATGGTTAATGGGAAGAAACTGCCAAACAACAGGCAAACTGAGTTTTCTATCCATGAGTTAGGGCTGGGTGACCTTCCCTCTTTTAGAACTGAATACACAAACAGCTAGAGCATGTGGTATCTCTTCCCTCCCAAGACCCTGTGGCATATGGGGCTTTATTAGATAAAAACACTCAGCTGTCATGTGCTGCTAGAAGAAAAACAGTGTCCTTGCTATTCAGGTAGCAAGCAATACTGAGGGATGTCAATCAGTTCCCACAAGATAGTAACATGGCTAAGGGTAATGATACTATTGCATTTATGTTCACATGGGATGATGAAAGCTGCCAGTACTTTGGAGAAAGTAATCTCAGGACCAAATGTTAATTCTACCATCATCTGACCTTAGCTGGGGGAGAAGGCAGTGCTCAAGTTGTTTGAAAACTGACTCAGGAAGGAAATCAGTCATTCTAGGTCTTCCTCATCCTGCTTTCAAGAACCAAGTAATCTCTGGATCCTTCATTAAAAGGCTGTAATTACTCTGTACCTTCATAACTTTCCACCCGAAAGATACAGTGGTGAAGATAGGGTATAACAAATGGAAGAGTTAATATTTTAAAAGCCAAAGAAAAGTAGTAGTTTAGCTGATGATCACAGAGCTGAGAGCAGGAAGTGTGAAAAAACCCAACAAAGCTAAACCAACAAAAACCCATCTAAAAACCACCAAAATAATAATAATAAAAAACCCCCACACAAACAGGTTCACATTGCTGTGTTGGTTTTTTGGTTTTTGTTTTCTTTTTGAAAAACCCAGGTGACACCCATATGTAGGCATACATAGCATTTATTCAGAACCTTTTATTCCTACAGTAAGGAAGGAAAAAAAATGAGTTGTATCCCAATTTCATTCAGATAGGAAGATACACATTAAATAATTTTGGCTATGCTTAACAAACAGCACTATGAAAAGCTGCCTCTGTTTTCCAGAAAAGTGGAACAAGGAGGTATAGTTTGCTCAAGGCTTCACAACAAGTTAGTAGACTAAAAGTTCAGGCTCCAGCTGAGCATAGCTCTCAGGCAGGTAATCACATGAACCAAGAACTGCAGAACTGTTTCCTCTTCAATCCTGAGCTTAATCCTAGGGGTAGCCCTATCTCCTTTTCTTCTTCTTGAGAAACTATGGATATTTCTATTAGTCGTATTTCTGTTTCCCTCTAAGAAACCTGAAATAGAGAGCTAGATGCATCCTTGCTGTAGCTTGCAGTTAGTGTTTCCTTATCAAGAAATGCTGAGAGAACTCAACTTGCTTGTGAGGCAACAGGAGTCAGAAAGCTCAGTGCCTCCAAGGTAAAGGCAGAAGGCTTGGCAGATAGCTCGCCTGCTCCTGAGAGACGTCATCTGTAGATAGCTTCTTCCCATTGAATAAGTGTTTCAGTGCTGAAACTCAAAAGAAAACATGACTTCTTAAGATGTTTTAGGTTAAATTTGGCTGCTTTGGAACTGCCCTAACATGCAAGCCATTCACTTACACTTCCATTATTCTCTTTTAGCTCTTACAGCTTTAGCTGAAGTGGACATTGAAGATCAAGTGTTTGCTTTGAGCATGAAAAATCAGAAGTCCACAATTTCTCCTAATTCTTTGATCTTTTACTGAATGCTTGGTTTTGGTCACGATAAAAGATGTCTGAATCAAGATTATTTGTACACTGAAGAAAAAAGAGATAGCAATTTTTTTTCCCCTCTTACAGTCTTCCCCCTCCAATTTAAATTAGTCAAAGAGAAAGTCATTTTTCTTGTAATTAAAATGAAGTTTCCTTTAAGCTAACTAAAGAAATACCTCTTTGTTCAAACTCTCCTTTCATAGTTTCAAAATGGATAGACTTTTTGACAAATTATGGACTTTGAATATGCAAGATAATTGTAATCTTTAAAGCCCTTATTGTTTCAGAAGCAACAGCTCTTTTTCCATTCCTGTTTTCAGGTCTTATTTTATCCAAATCTTTATGCAGAAGTGATAGTACATAAAGGTTGTTTCTTTATGGAATTGTTTTAAATTTGGTGCAACATGCTGGGCATATGATTTCTAACACTGAAATAATCAACTGCAATTAAGCTCAGGGTCATTTGTAATTAGCTTCTACTTTACTCAGAAAAACCGTGCAAATGTGACAAAACATTGTAACCATTTCAGGGTTGCAATGAAGGCAGAAAATCTTTGTATATATTAATGGTTTCCTCCAAAAACTTTACACAGTCTGGGTTTCACATATTACACCTGGTAGCACATCAAAATTCAGTTCTAAACTATTTGCTTTTTACTGTTGTTAAACTAGAGTACCTTTTTTTAAAAAAAATACATCTTTATATATATATATGTA
>NW_010301839.1:52666-67562 GCF_000700745.2 Antrostomus carolinensis
ATGCACAGAACTGCAGAATATGCGCTTGAAAATGGAAGCACAAAGCAATGGCTTTGTAAAGTGTCACCCACAATTTATAATCAATGACACTGTATGTCTCTAACTGGATAGCATTAACTGCATAACGGGTGCAAGCTGGAGCATAGGGGGTTCCATATAAACATAAGGAAAAACCTTTTCACTGCAAGAGTGACATGGCACTGGGACAGGCTGCTCAGAGAGGTTGTGGAGTCTCTGTCTCTGGAGACATTCAAAACCTGTCTGGACGTGTGACCTACTGTAGGTGATCCTGCTCTGGCAGGAGATTTGGACTAGATGATCTTTCCAGGTCCCTTCCAATCCTTAACATCCTGTGATTCTGTATATACTGACCTAATGTATAGTGATCTGTAACGAGAAACTTTGAGCTTTCTGCTATAGCACAGTATATTTAGAAATTGGAATTTATAAACAGAGTACATTAAGAATCAACGCGTACATGGTCACCAACAGTCACATAGAGACTGCAATACACTAAGGATTTGAGTTGCACCCTGTCAGAATTTGTATGTACATATTGTCTGAGCCCAAAATATAGTTATAAGTCACTTTGATACAGATCCGTTGTCAGTCCAAAAACAGCCTCCACTAAACAGATTAAAATGCAACTGAAATTTGTATACATGAACTTTTGTTAAGAATTGGTTTTGATTTCACCTAATGCAATGGCAGAGTCCTGGAAAAACTTGACTAATGTAAGCAACATTCCTTAAAAGATGTGGTCACTCCACTTTTTTCTGAAAATAACATAAACTTGTAGAGCTATGCTAGAGATGCCACTACTGTGTTCAGTCACACCACTAAATTATATGTGTTATGCTGACCTTTTTCTAGTTGTACAGAAACCTGATTCAAAAAGTTACTGAAGATTAATGAGTGAGATCAGAAACTTCTCTCTCCACAAAAAAAAAAAAAAAAAAAAGTTCTTTGTGGGGGGAAAGTGGGGAACATGGAGATTATAAAAAATGTTTAACTCAAAACCAGTAAAATTCTGCTCAATATTTGTTATCAAGTTTTCTTTTGAAAACTTCAAATGTATCTTCAATTTTAAATTCACTTTATTTTGGAACAACCTAAATATTTCATTCTGAACTAAGAAAATAAGATACAGTTGAAACTTGGTTTTGAAAAAAAAAATTCTCTGGTATTTTACTATTCATTTCAGCTTGATAGACGAGTTTTCCTGACAAAAACCAGGTCTATCAGGATTTAGTTGTTTAGCCTAGCTTTAATTAAAAACTCACTCAGAATGATAACAAAAATGAAACATATCCCACTTTGTGGCAGTTATAACTCACACAAAACTACCTGAGAGTGAAAATAGATGCTTTCCGTGGTTACAGGCAGATGAGTTGAAACAGACAAAAAGTTTTCTCAAAATTAATTCCCCCACCTTTATTTTTCAATGTAGTTTCCTGGCTAGTTCCAATTTTTTTTTTCCCAAGGTTAGAATAGGTCAAAACTATTATCTTCAATTATTCTATGTGCCTAAAAAATGTGATTCTGCAAAGCAATTAGGTGCGATTAAAGAGGAAATCTTATTAGTAGTACTACTAACTTCAGTGAGGATGTAAGCAAATGCTTGAAGTTGAGCATCACATGCATGCTCCACTTCTTAGCATGTGCCCAATTATAGTGCCTTCTCATCACTGAGCAGGACTTTACCTCAGCCTTTAGTAAGATCCTCATTATCTAGAATGAGCAAAGTTAATTGGCAAATGGTTCCATTCTCGCAAAATAAAGTTTTTAAAAAGATTTCTTTTAAGCACTACAGCAAAGCCAAGGTCTTTCAAAGGTTTTTGTGGATGGGTAGATGAAAGGATAGACAGAAGTAAAAGCCAATCTGAGAAATGAGCGCTCAGGATTCAAGGTTATGTTGTCTCTGATTCAGAATTGTTTCCTCAAATAGAGGCTGTTCCCATCTGCCTCCGATTTTCTATCAATTTGGCACAGATCTCTCTGGTTTTCACCAGAAATCCTATCCTTGAGCAGAGATGCTTCTTTGAATGTAAAGTTTAAGAATATATGTATGTTCCTACAGCTGAGAAACTGAAAACCTCCTGATCAACTTTTCAGAGTGAAGGCTGCAAGAAACACTGAAGAAGTGGACAGCTAAACTGTAAATTAATACAGGATGGTAACTAAGGATGGTGTGAACTCATTTAAATGATACATGGTACTGTCATAAATCAGCACATGCTCATTTAAGGAACCTAATCATTAGGATGAAACCTGGAATAATTCTGAAGTAGAGCATCTCTGTTTTACACACGGCTTTTGACAGCTGGTGTACCAAATGACAGAAAGAGAAACATTAACATCATCATCTTCTATGGGGATTTTTTGTTGCGTGACTGAATAACACAAGTTTCATAAAGTCAGAGACTTTATTCAAAGACCAAAAGACCACTAAGGGTGTTTAAATATAGCAATGAAATGGCACTTGCTTGTGCTAAAAAAAATAAAAAATAAAATCTAACCGCCTTTTCATTACACCAATATTGTCAAATCTAGGAAAAAAAACTTTTGAAGAAAAGCATCAGTGTTCAAAAAATAAATTTTTTTCTCCTTGGATTCCATGTCAACTGCAATTTAAAAAACCCTGCTAACCTATATTGTTCAGTTTCTCTGTGGATGTTAAGACAAATCATAAATAGTTCTATAAAAATTTCAATAAATAATTGAATTAAATATCAGAATTTCTTCCATAAGCCCCACAGTTAGGCATATTTCCATCATAAGTATTACTGTCCAAACTGAGGAAGGTTATTGGTGTACTTGAAGGATGCAAGGCCATTAAGAGTGGATATTTCTCATGTAACTAATTGCTCTCTGTAGTCAAAGAACAGAGATAGAGACTGTCACTCCACAACATTAGACAGTTATCTCAGAAATCAGTTCACTCTCTGGTGTCAGCTTTCTCCCCAGATTTTGACTGCAGAAATTAATGCATTATATTTAGAAATTGAAATATAAAAAGAATATTATAAATACAATAATAAAATGATAAAAAATAAGTCTGGAAATGCCATCAAGTCACACAGTGTATCACTTTTCCCAAATAAGTTTGAATTATTCCTTGACACAGGTTTTCCAAAGAATTATTTTAGAAGATGCTATGATTGAAATTCTACTTTCTTCCTAAACTATGTGATCTTATACTTCTCTTTAACTATCAAGCCAAGAGAGACAGCTAAAGCTGCTAGTACCATTTAATTGTCGTAGGGTTGGCAATTCTCCAAAACAATGGAAAAAGCTTAGAAAACCTTGACCCTCTTACTCTTCCCTCCTCTTTGCACACAAATGTAAGAGAAAAAACTTAGTAAGGATTTGTTATATGTTTGAAGTTAGGCATCCCATTATCTTAAAAGCACTGTTGAAATTTAATGTTAATCCCTCAAAACTACTTTGAAAAGCCTAATCTAAAAGAATGAGAGTTGCCTGTTCATTAAAGGAACCATTCATTATACCAATATTGACTGTGTATTAATTTAATCCATACACTTAGATTCAATGGGAATTTGTTGAATACCTAGCTACCTGCTAAGTAAGAATGACTCCATAAACATCAATGAGATTTTTCAAGCCAGTGTCACAGGCAAAGCTGCTTGGGTAGAACAACTATACTTTGCTATGGAGAGTGCTCCAGACAAAAGGGTAATCACATGAAACACTATCACTGAAGTTCAAAAAAGCAACGAGTTCTAATAAGCTTGATAAGTTGCTCAAGGAGAGTTTAAGCAGGAAAGCAAGGTGGAATTGCACAGTTGAGGATTAAGCATTTATGCAATGTGTTATAAAAATTGCTATTTAATATTAAACTCATTCCGTCCTTCAAGCATTTCCTGTACAACATGTTCTAATATATGGGTGAGATTAAACTCCTTCTGTGGCCTTGGTCTTGCAGGGTTTGTTTGGAACCAGCCTCATACGTTGACTTACTGAGATCAAGGTATTATGGTTTTCAAGCTCTTTCTTTTATTTAGCACATTTTTGCAGATACGGTCCTTTCTGCAACATTTTTCTATAATGTCATGTACATATAACTTGTGCATTCAATTGTTTTTAGGAGCAATATGAATTAAGCATAAAGCTAACATAATTGGAATTTCAGTCATTATTTAGCTGCTTTTCCCCTCTGCCCCCGTGTCTGAAACCCAATGCACAAATTTGCATTGGCAATGCAGTAGTGGAAAAAGTAAAATAGTTTTAATAAATTATTCTGAAAGATATTAGATAGAGGTCAATTCCCAATTCTTTTGAACTCCATCACAGAACTCTCATTTAATTTTCTGAATTAAGAATCACTTACAAAATGGGATTAAATTTCTGGCTTTCTTCCCAGAACCTGGAATGAGAGTACATGTATGAAAATCTCCAGAATCATATAACATAACTTCCCAAAGAAGGGAAAGCCTTCTATGTAGCTTTATGAAATGGAGTTTTTGGTTCCTTAGATTGCCACCCGCAATATGAGGCAGCTCATTCTGTCATTCATAAATTAATTAAGATGCCTGAAGTCAGAAGCAATTTCTTGAACTTGCCTTGAATCTCTGGGCTTTCCACGTTTAAACGTTTTTCAGCATGCATTTAAAATTGAAGAGTGAGTATGAGCAGCTATCATTTCTGTAAGACCATAATAAAGGTCAAACATTTGTTAGATTGAAAGTGACATTAATATCTTCTGAATTCTTATTAGAGAAGGTCCATCATGGTATCATTTTCTTGGAGAGTAATAGGTCAGCTGTCAAATCCATCACCATGTTTGTCTCTATTTTCCTACTTTCAAGCCAGAACCAAAGAGAACAGAAAGAAATCGAAGAAATACACTTCTCAAAAGCACCAATTTGACAACTTCCATTAAAGTCACAAGTTCGGGCATATGGCAATCCATTACCTGGAAATCCTAGAGTTGATTCTTCATGGTACACTAACCTAACAAAATTGAATTTGAGTGTAGGACTGCACAAAGCACTTGTATTACGTAACTACCGACTCAAGAAATCTGAATGACTTAACCCAAAAGTTATGGAAGACTAGACTTCAGCTGAAACTGACTTCTTACGCAAGAGAAGAATCACCTGCATGCTAGGCATGATATCCTGGCCTTAGATTCAAACAGGTTATGGAGAGGAGCTATACGTTCAACTCCTGGTCTGAAACAGCTGAGCATGAAAATATGAAAAATAGGCAGAAATCCAGCTCCATTTCACCTTCACATTTACTCATTAGAGAGAGGGGATTGGATGAGAGGCCTGGTACCTTGCCCCCATACCCTGCGCACAGTGGGATACTTCTGTAGTCCTCACATTTACCATTTGCATGATAAATGGTAAAAGCTGAGGCAAAGATCAGGTATCAGTAAAATCACCATATACCATTCAAAGGTCTGTCCCCTCCAAAACCAGACCTGTAGCTCGCATAAATTGGTATAACTCCTTAGAAGAGACATGGATGTACTATACCTACTATGGTGGTTGGGCATCTCGAAGTATTTGGTTAACAATTGGTTAACAGATTAGTATATACTTTAAAAAAAAATATTTACGATATAAGAAAAGCAATAAAATAGAAAAAAGCAGCGAAAAGAAAGACATACTTTACATAATACAGTCACGCTTCTGGCTTTAAATGTCAATGAGATCCAGCCAAGTTACTTGTGTTTTATGTATTTGTGCAAGTTGGTTTAGGAAGAACATAAAATTATGGAAGTGGAAAAATATATTATTTTAACTGCAGAACACAAGTTGAGTGAGAAAAAAAGAAAATGGAGGAAATCACTCCTGTGTTGCTTGTCATTCAGAAGTAATTGCAACTTTTTTAAAACCAGGCCAAGATGCAGAAAAGCTTGCAAGAAGAAAATCCATTATTAAAAGAGAAAGGGAGGGGGGAGGGAGAGAGACAGATGAGGCATCAAAATTTATAAGAATTGATAAAGAATGAAAATCTGATATCAGTGTAGTCAGGGCAAATCAGGAATCATTTCCATTTACATCAAAATAAACTTCTCCGGTTCTACACCCGTGCTGGTTCAGTGAAAGTCTGCGCCACAGACATGAAAGTTAAAAAATATGAAAATTATTAAAACAATCAGGATTCACAGAAATAAAAGAAGACATGCTGTTTAAATAGGGGCATCTCATCTATTAGCATGTTTGATAACAGAAGTATACTGCCCCAAAATCACCATTGCTCTAATGGCTTCAGTGGAACAACACTGATTTTTACCAAGTGAGACAGAGATAGCCTTCCTGTCTGTAACAGAAGTAAACAAAGCTGAATTCCCACATCTAAATGCAGATAGAGGTACCAATTTTTGCAGCTCAGATACCAGCATGAATACAGATGTTTTTAGTAGCGAGTATTCCAAATTCCTTTATATAGTTATTTGACAAAATACTGTGAATATGCAGTATACTACATCTCTTCACAGCTCCAAAGCATTGACAGTGGTAAGTCTTATAAAAAAACATTCTAAAGCTGTGGTAAAAAAAAGGTTCTTATTAGGATAATTTAGTTTGAGAAAGGAGGAACAGAGAATATTTCTCTATATTTTAGCCACTTGATTAAAAAAAAAAAAAAAAAAAAAAAAACAAAAAAAAATGAAAATGAGATAAGGCATTTGAAGTGATTTATAGTCATGATTCACAAAATGTACAGCTGAATACTTGATGATATATATTGTAGGAATTAAGGAAAGCTTTAACAAAACGAAAGTTCTGAAGACACAGAGAAAAGTATTTTCTGTATTATTTAAGTATGAACACAAAGGAAATTTTCTGACTGGACTCATTTCTTGTATTGGTCTAAAATACATTCGTCATGGGTTCAGCTTCCATAGGTCTTTCACATCAGTTTCTACAGATATAGAAGCAAAATGGGCATGATGGGCAGTAGAGTAAAACTGATACAAGACGAATAGTACAGCGCAATTAAAAAGGGAGAACGTCTTAACAGTATGCACGTAATTGCAGAGGTATTTCATTCTCTGAAGCACTCTCTTTCCTAGTATCTACATATAACTCAATAACAGATGCAATTATTTTTTTAGCTGTTAGATGTAGTACGTTTGGCATCCTCCAGGTTTCATCCAATGCTGTAAGGCCACCACAAAACTTCTGTACCTGGTACGTATTAATATTATGGATTTAGGAAGAGTTATTCCTGGTTTTAGCTGACTACTAAAATATTATAGAAGACTCTATAATGTATTTGAAAATCTATTATTAATATCATATTAGCATTTTGAGTCTCTAAGGAGGTAGATGTTGTTGCAGGTAACACACAAAGAATCTACTTTCAGTAAGGAGGAGAGGAACTCTGACATCTGTCAGCTGAGTAAATTCTACTGTTTTGTAAATATTGATCAAACAATCACGGTTAATGATACAAATCTGTAAGTGAATTAGACAAATGTTCCCACATGGATATCAATTTAATTTCCCAGACTAAATTAGCTTATTTTGTAAAGCAAAACCCTTTTAAAGAAGATAAATTGTTCAGTGACATCAATGTCCATTTCAATTACGGCTCTATTCTGGTAAAGGCTGTTCTGCATAATACACCTGTTGTTCGCCTGGTTGTGTTATAAGTATATAAAGTGGGAACCACCTGACACTAATCTTGAACATTTAAATCCTATTTCTCTAAAATATGGGACAGCTAGTGTAAATAATACCCAAGCAAGTAATTACCTTTTTGTACCAGCCTATACAGTCTGTTGAGCCCAAATCACCATTGTTAGCAAATACACTGATTTAATTCACCTTAGCACAACCATGTTTCAGAACAGTGCTGGAGATAACAGCTGTCAGCTGAGCGCATGCTAGATGCAAGAATGAGGAGCCAGAACACACCAAAGGGATACTTGCAAATGGGCAGCAAACATGTCTTAAAACCAGACTGATTACCTCAGTTATAATTCATGCAGCACTCTGCAGCATGCTTCAGTGGAGACAAAACTGCTTGAGGTTTGGCTCAACCAGCCTCTATAAAGCAAAAAGGGAAGGGCAGGGAAGGGTTGAAATTGGTCCCATCTAAAGAAGCTGGTAACCCTTTTTCTCAAATCTGTTATCCCTTCAGATCCGCAATACTGCTCACTGAAGTAGGGTAGCAGCTCCTCACTGACATCAGTGGACTTTGGAAACCCAGATATGGGATATGTAATGCTTTTTTATTTCTGCACATTAGCCTTTATTGGCAAAAATTCATTAGTTTTGAAAGACTAGAAAGGCTCCTTAAAATGAGTCTCAACCAAAGGATCATTTATTTGCATGTAGTTTATTTCAAAATATTTATGTTCAAATAAACTTTTTTGCAAACAACATCAAATTTTAAACTTGCTTTTGTAGTAAAATAGCTATTAACTCTTTCTCCCAAGAGAATCTTTTACTTGATACATTCTAGCTGCATGTAGTGGATGGAAGGAAAAAATCTGAGTAGGTTTTTATTAAAAGTTGTAACTACTCTGCCTTTTTTTAAACTGACGGTGGCTGTTTAAATGATCTGGTCTTACATGAGGAAAGAAAAAGCTTTTTCACTGTTGTGAAATGTGAGTAGAACTATGGATTGTCCAGCAGAAACAGAGCACGGCATGAACCGCAAAGCCCTGTTGTTAGGTTATGCAAAAACAGACAGCAAAAAGGAAGAGGTTATGGAGGCAATTTGCATATTGCATTTAGAGCTTAATGAAGATCTTTTTTGAAGATAGGGTCAGGTTTTTTAGGATATTCAGGTTGGCTAACTCAATAGGAGTAAAGTGCCTCAATGCCTTTAAATCTCCCTTATGGACCTCATTCTGACAATTTAATTTCAAGAACTGTGATGTTATGGGAACAATGAAAAAAAGTCACATTTAGACTATGAGAAAACTTTAATGTTTATTTTTCTCTAACTGTTATGTGTCTTTTGTATATTTGATCCCATTTTGAAAAGGCAAAGTCCAAGGATTCATGCAAAAAAGTGAGAAGAAAGTTTGCTGTATAAGCACAGGAAACTCTGCTGAACAAAATCTTTCAGAAATTCACTTGGGGGCTGCAACTACATAATGGATAAGAGCTGCTTGAAACAACTTTCATACCTTAAAATACTACAGCAGTGTACAAGCTAAGAAAATGCTCATCCCTTATAAATGCCATCACTATCACACAATTTTACCTAAGGAAATCCACCTCTTCCCTAGAAAGTCCACAATACCAGACCTGATAAGCCTACCTGCTCCATGAATACCTAGCCACAGACCAGTTAAAGGCCTTGAACTACAATTTTATGCTGGTCTAGTGTTACATGCTCTAGGAAACCAGTCCTGACTGTCCTGTCCTATAGGCACTTGGTTCTAATCTGTGTGTATATGTAAATGCCAGCACATACTGCATCACTTCCCCTCCCAGCCCACTGATGACTGTAAATTCATTCTAATCTTTAACAGAACAATCCAGCTACCCACTTGGAGTGAACCAGACTCATTCTTTTAATAAGAAATCTCTTATTAACTGTCATGTCTCAGCTGAGGTCATATCATGCGTCAACATGGCTTCTCTGTTTGCAGCTCATCCTCGCGTCATTCCTAAGCAAATCACATAACCTACCTGCTTTCTCCTTCTATTTACTACAGATACCTCCATCAAAATTGCAGTGTTGTTGTAAGAAAAATTTACCAGAAGTTATGAAGTATAATTGTAAATAATTGATGACAACCCTAGGGCTGGCCAGAAAATGGAACATCTCCTCCACAACTCATTCCAACATTTATGTTCACTCTGAATCCGAATGAAAGTCAGTGAATCAAAATGAACTGTACAAATCCATGTAAACTTTTCCTCATAATAAACACGATCCTATGAATCATTTAAATAAAAGTATTTCCAGCAAAAGATTGATCTTTTTGTAAGCAGCTGTTATGTGGGAAAAAGGTGATGACAGAAAGGCTGATTTATGATAACACAGAATCAGATCATGGAGAACTGGATGAAACAGTTGCTTCTTCAGAGTGCTAGTTTCAGAACTAATTATTTAAATGTAAAATTATGCACTGTGTGGCTTTTACAGGGGTTATTTTTAATTTCTGCCAGCCATTACTGCAGAAACCCCTCTCCTCCTCTGCAAGCCTCCATACACCACCCCACACACAGACCCCACACCCTCCAATTAATCAATATTGTTTCCAATTAATAATTTGAGACATATAACACCAAATAAGTTTTTATTTAATATAATGTATAAATTAATTTTTAGGTAACAATTTGTTTTCTTTTCAATTTTTAAACCTCCAATCTACCAAATTACTTTGGATGTATGGACTTGTTTATATCTCTAGAATAGAGATACTGATGTACATTACTGATGGCATTGCTAGAAGCCAATTTAATATTTAACCTAGGTGAAGGATTATTTAATAGTTGGCATAAGGATAAGAAAGTTTTCCTTCTAATACTGTCTCGAACAGTGTACTGGAGAATGTTCTCTTTTGGATGGTTTGTGTCGTCCCCCACTTTTTTGTTGTTGTTTTTTGGTTTTTTGTTTTTTTGTGGGGTTTTTTTGACACCTCATTAAGTGTCTTCAGAGATTTGACCCATTTTGCTTTAGATGCTCCTCTGAAATCTCTCAAAAAAAGGGAGGATATCGGTCCAAATAGCTTGGGGTTTTTGTTTGTTGGTTTGTTTTGGGGTTTTTTTAAGGTTATCTGCATAGCCTAAACAATTATCTGAACAGTTACCTGAATAATCAGAAATAATTGAATCAAGTCATCAAGTCTCACAGTATGAAAGCCCACAGAAAAAGACAGGCAAAGCTTGGCTTTCCAGGAAAGTTCAAAAGATGTGTTTAGCCGGGATAGGGATAGTCAGCTTTTTACCATTCTCTCCAGGCTCAACATGGAAAAGATGGCATAAAAGAACACCTCTATGTACTTCACTATGTGTGTGTAGATATAGGCAACATCTCTGAAGTCTTTTTTGATATAAAGTTGCCACAGCACTTTCAGAGTAGGAGTACATGAGGAGTATCCTGGCATTCACTAGCCACAACTTGGATGAAAAACAAAGCAGCACACAAACACTCGTAATGCTGAAAATTACATGCTGCAATTAATACACCTACTTTCTATTTAATATTGTCAGTGAAGAGTAGGCTAAACAGCAAATCTTAAAATGGGCAATTTTCTTTGATTAATTGAATTGTCAAATCAGGATAATAGAAGAAATTGAGAAGGCAAGATACCATCACTAATTTATTAACATGGGCAATACTTTGCAGTTTCCTTTCCTGGGGCCTGTTGCACTTATCATGGATTAGCTGCCCATTGGATAAATTATATGTCTGAGTTTATCCAGATTTTCTGACATCCACAAATTCATCGCTAAAATTATATATGGACACATATTACAAGCAAATCAAGATCTTCTAGAATGTCTTATGGGATTTTTTTACCACTGACTTAGTTGAACATAGAGATAGTCAATTGTGAGTACTTTTGCTTAGCTGACATGGGTAAACATCACTTTCTAAATTCCACTGTGATATTTGCAAGAAAATATACCTGCACTCCCAAGAATGAAACTTCATGTCCTGAGACAGCCAGATAGATGTAGATATAAATAAGGAATCTGAGTGTCTGAGAAATAGAAAAGACTAATCAATACCAGAAAAAGTCTCTATTTGTGGGACAAGGAAATGCTGGTTTGAGAAACGCAAAATGATGCAGTCATAAATTCTCAGGCTTACTGTTTAGAATTTTAAGCCTAGAAGATTCAAGATCCAATTCAGTATCTTTTATCATTTTTTTCTCTTCTAAAAAGCTTACATTTCCTGCAACAACTTCAGTTTACAGCTATTTATGTAATCGACATAAAATAAAATTTGCCACATACCCTTTCTCCTTTTTTTTGACCAAACATTCTGTTATTTCAGTATCAGGTTCAATTCGAGTGTAAATTCATACAACATCAGCTGGATGAGTCAACAGCAGCCCAATGAAGTAAAAATCTTCTACCAGACACTCCTTTCCCCAGAGACAATGTAATAAGAAATTATCTTTTTTGACTCCGGACATTTTATTATCTGATTGAACTTTGAAAAATATAGATGATTGTACAGATTGAATGTTTCACAATTATGCTAAAACAAAACTGGAAATTATTGCTCATTGTAATTATTTTTTCTCAAATATATCAAAGTCATATCTGTAAGTCTTCAAAGCCCCTTCTAAAAATTGAAACAATTTTAGTTACAGCTTTTGCATTTCCCACGGGCTCCCGTTAAGCTTACGGGAATCAGAGTTTAAACTGCACAACTTCTGGGGTTTGGCTTAGCAACAGACATTAATTTCAGCAACGCTTTTGTGTCAATTAGTAATTAAAATTAAACACATTGCTATTAAATACTGTACTATGATTGGTTTTCTGGTTGTCCCTGAGAATGATGCTTATGGCTGTGGGTGTTTTATAAACAGCTAACAGAAAAGATATCATGACATTAATGCTTTGTAGTGGCAGTTGCAACTGACAGTGTAGAAGACAGCAATCCCAAACACCCAAAATATGTATCATTTAACAATTTTAGCACTGATGGGACTGTAATATTTTCATATGGATGCAGATTATAGTTTCATAGCTGGTCTAAATTACTATAATGGATCAGATTAAAACTCCATGTCCAAACATCTGTAGCTCCTCAAACCATGACCTAATGAGCCATGACCAATTCAGCAGGTCATGGCACAATCACAAGCTCTAAATATCCGTGAGTGCTCTGCAGAGATATGGTTGTTATTTTGTTCTTTAAAATAGATGACTAAAAATATTTTCACAGCAGCTAACTGCATAAAAGTGTAGAGTGATTGATATTAATAACTTCAATTTTTCAAAAGCATAAGGAAAATTACCAAGAAGCTATGTTGTCATATTAAAAATAAACTTTATATAAATTGATGTTCTGATTAACGAAAGAAATTCAGTATTGGCTTGGAGTATACTGTTTGCATAAGATGTGAAGGGTGAAGCCAGACTGGGACTGGGGTCAAAAAAAGTATGGACTGTCTTACATCTTACTCCATCTTTGTCTATAATGGAAAGCATGTGTAAGACATTTTAATTTTGTTTCACTACTTTAGTCAAAACCAAAAGAAAATATATGCCAAAGACATTAGTGAGTAGATGAGAAATTTACCTGTATCCTTTTCTGTGAATCTGTTCAAAAAGAATCAGAAAAAAGAACAAAAACAACAGAAAAAGCAAAGTGACAGATCTCACCTTAAGTAAGCTATACCAGAAAGGAAGCCCAAATATGTCTCAGAAAATCCATCTGGGTTAAGTATGGTGGGTCTTCATAAGGGCTAGTTAAGGAGGAGAATTTAAACCAGGACAAAGAAATAAAGTTAAAATGTCTCCTGACAAGTTAGTCTTGCAAAAGTTTTCAAATCTGTGAAATATTTGTTCAACATGCAAACAGCACTTAGCAGTGAGTTTTGTATCCTGGGATACAGGAATGGACAATATTCAGACTGACCAGAATGACTGTCCAGCTCTGGAGCTGAACAAGGGAAGAAATAATTATTAAATCATAGCTGGATTTTTTTTTTTTTGGTGGTAAAATGTATTTAATTGACTTAGTGAAACAATTACTGCTGCTACAGCTGCTGCACTTGCCTCTAAGAAATACTAGAAATGCCACTACAATCATTAAGAAAAGTTCGGGAACAAATGACATATCACTTTATAGCAACATCTGTTTTGGGGAGTCAGTGGAGTGGTGGAGGGGCAAAATCAAGAGACCTACATCTCATATATGGAATAAATTTCTTCTTGCAAAAGCAATTTATAGAGTCACTGGGAAAGCTAGAGAAGCAATGAATGTTACAGTATAAAATATCACTCCAAGGTGACACTACATGATTTGCAAGTTCAGTCTTCAGAAGAACTCCATGTCCTACAGCCAAATTCTTTTAAAACAAACTCCTGAAAATGTAACTTTTCAGGGGGTGTCTGCTCCTGGTCAGTCCTGTTCGACAGGTGTCTGGAAAAATCCATCCTCCTCCTTCTCCCTTCAAACAAAACCAATGACAGTAATTCCAGCGCAAGCAATTGGAAACATTTTTTGGCAGATTTCCCAAATGAACAAGGATGACATTATCAGAGACATCTACAAATTCACAGATCTACATGCCATTAAAAATAAATGGGCATGAGTGTCCATCTAAAGATATTTGTACCGTTAGAGGCATTTCCTGTTGTACAGTCATGACTGTTCCCAGTAGTTTCCATGCTTGTCCGTCAGTAAAAGTGTGGCATGAACAGTGTGTTAGTACAGGCAGCTCCCATGGGACGGAATGTAAAGGATTTAAACTCTCAATAAAATCGCCACTTGAGCCTGAATTTCATGATTTTCATGTGCCACAAAATACTGTAAAAATCAACATCAATGAAAGAAGGCATAATGCTTAATTAAGGATCCTGATTTTAGTGTTGTGATGCTCACAGTTCTCTACCACCTGTGCAGCGCTTCACACAGAGCTTTGATACGCATTCTCTGGACTCTCCCTATATACAGTCAGCTGGGTAAAACTTTCCATGTTATCTGTTTATTGATGGAACAGAAGCACATCTCTGTAGCTACTCTTGGTACACTGTTATCTTCTTAAAACACACAGACATGTCCCTGAAAATTAGCCCCTTGCTTTGCTAGATGACTCACACCTATTCAGGGAATAAATGAAAAGGCAGCAGCACACACGTCCTGCTCTCTCAGCCACGGCAGCTCAGCACACGGAAGATGTGTTTGATGTCGGCTGAAGTGCAGAACAAGCATGCAATCCCATATGCCTACATATTGGTCATTACTAATTCACAGAATGTTGGGGATT
>NW_010301840.1:0-13271 GCF_000700745.2 Antrostomus carolinensis
CCCAAACCATTCTATGATTCTATGATAATCTACACAGTTATATATATATATAAAAAATATATATTTCTATAACAAATAGCAATTTATATCTGTTTTAATGAGTATATTCCAAGAGCCCATGAGCTCTCACTGTGCTAATTACAAAATGGGTCAGGCCTAAACTTTCCTTTCCTGTTGTCCATGTTCTTCCTGTTGATTTTGAGTCAGTCAGACCTGACTATTTTTTATGTGGTCTGAAGCAAATAAAGAAAATAACTGTGAAGTGAAACATGCCATTAATCTGTAGGCAAACTGGGAAGCTTCCCACTCTGCAAATGGTTTACTGGAATCTTGAATGAAGTCTGTACGGGTGAATGATGGACAGCAGAACTGGCATGGTGTTTGGTGCTGAAAAGGAGAGGAAGATTCGAGTAGTTTTGTAACCATTTTCCTATCAGATTTATGTTCTTGTGAAGTTTTGTGATAGAATCATAGAATCGTGGTGGTTGGAAAAGACCTTGAGGATCATCAAGTCCAACCATAAACCCAACACTGACAATTTCACAACTAACCCATGTCCCTGAGCACCTCGTCTGCCCGTCTGTTAAATCCCACCAGGGATGGGGACTCCACCACCTCCCTGGGCAGCCTGTTCCAATGCTTGACTGCCCTTTGGGTGAAGAACTTTTTCCTCAGATCCAATCTAATCTTGGACATAACTCCTGATATACTTTAAACACGGTATTTTCATCCCAAATTAAGATTGCTTTGTAAAAATATCTGCAACAACCTATCTCACCCACAGCTGCTACAACACCCACATCAATTTCACCACTACCATGGCGCTGAGTTGTCCATCTGGGGTGGGATGCAGGCTTTTCACATCACTGCCACGGTCCTACCTGAAGGGGTTTTTTTTTTTCCTTTTTCTGAAAAGCTGAGATATGCAAAAAGAGCCACTGGCATCTCAGGGATGTGAGAACTGGAAGAGGGGAGGTTTAGATGAGATATTAGGAAGAAGTTCTTCACTGTGAGGGTGGTCAGACACTGGAACAGGTTGCTCAGAGAAGCTGTGGCTGCTCCTCCCTGGAAGTGTTGAAGGCCAGGTTGGATGGGGCTTTGAGCAACCTGGTCTAGTGGAAGGTGTCCCTGCTGATGGCAGGGGGGTTGGGACTGGATGAGCTTTAAGGTCCCTTCCAACCCAAACCAGTCTGGGGTTCTATGATTCTATGCATCTCTCTCTCTCAGGCCAGAGAACCACCTGCTGGGAAGCAAATTCTTTAGCTTACATTTTAAATTCTTTTAAGTATCTTCTGCTAAATAATGAATGTACACGGTACCTCCTTCCTGCTCAGCTGTGGCTTTCACAAGGTGTGAAGATGAAGCTATCAAGCAAAACCGAACAGATTGTCATATAAATATTTATCTGCCCACTCCCCATCCTCAGAGCAGAAAAAAAAAAGGGGGTTTTGGTCTCAAATCAAAACGGTTGTTGGAGTTGGGTCCAAATAGGTTTGATGCCTCAACCAGATTGTGGCTCCAAGGGAAGATCCTTGAGTTTGGGTTGATGTTGTGTCTCTGGAGCCCATCAAAGAAGATGGAGAAATACAGCTGGACCTGCTCAGGGACAACATCTTGGGCTCCAGCAATGCCTGTCTGTTGGTGCTGCTGTGTGTCCAGCTGAGTTTCCTGAGGCTGTGAGTTGAATTTCTCACAGCTACATCTGAAAAATATTAACCTCCATGGGTGGTATTGAAGTCAAATTTGAGAACTGTTCTTCCCATCAGGATGAAAGCTGGCAGGCAGGTTCCCTCTGCACTGTGTGGCTGCTGCCAGGATCTGTCCTCACTGGAAGAAGCTTTGAACTTTGCTGAGAAGCCACCAGCCTCAACCTGCAAGTCCCCATGTTTGTTAGTCTGTTCAACCAAGGAGCAAGGGACAGGACAAGAGGAAATGGGCTCCAGTTGTGGCCAGGGCAGTTGAGATGGGATGTGAGGAAGAATTTCTTTGCTGCAAGGGTTCTGAGGCATTGGAAGGGGTTGCCCAGGGCAGTGGTGGAGTCCCCATCCCTGGAGGGATTGAAGAGTGGTGTAGACATAGTGCTGAGGGACATGGGTTAGTCGGGGACTTGTCAGTGTTGGGTTCATGGTTGGACTCAATGATCTTGAAGGGCTTTCCCAATCTAGACAACTCTGTCAGGGTCAGAAATCACAACAAACAGCCTCAGGGTTTTAGGAGCCCCAGCATCCTCTCGGGTGGCCGTCCATTGCTCCTCTAGCACCCAGCTCCTACCCTTACAGCATCAGCTTCATCATCCAAGAATAAGATACAGCCTTGTAGTTTTAAAGGCTGTGATTAAAGTAAGTCCGTGCTTTCCTGTTTGTCCCAGCTCCTGATGAGTACGAGAGCTGCTGTGACCAGATAGGAGTGGAGAACATGCTCTCGGGGAGGTGAAAGCCCTTTGAACCGAGGACAGCATGGCATGAAAAGCACATCTGTGTTTCCCCAACCTCCTGCAAATCCCTCAGGGTGGGAAACCTCCCTCAACTCCAAAGCTTTGCCGTAAGAAAAGAGTCGAGGAGTAACACCTGGGTGTTCAGAGCTCTGTGTCAGCATAACCTTGGTTCTTCTGAAAGCCCAGGCAGAAATAACTCCTAGAAAAGCAGTTGCACTGGTTCTGTCAGTTCAGCTGGGTTTGCAGGGGAGCATTTGGGTTACAGCTGCTTCAGGTTTGCTTATGATTTTTTAAAGCTGTGTTGCTGTGCCAGTCGAAACCCTGGATGAGAAACACCAGCATCATAGAGCCTGATGAAGCTCCCACCAGCCTCTCTGTCCTTTTGTTGCATTCCCTCTAAGCTCCGGAGGGTGTTTGTGGGCTAAACCATCCCTTGGAGATGGTTCTCCCCTACCTGGGAGAACAATTTTGGATCCAGGTCACTCTGTTTCCAGGCTTTTTTGTTAGTGCTTTGCATTTATCCAGCAAATCAGCACCAAATCCAGCTTGGCTAACCCCAGGGAGCTTCAACCAGGGGTGAGTTTGGCTCAAGATGTTTCTATCACAAAGTTGTCAAAACCAATTTCCTCTGATCAGCCTGACTGGAAATCCCAGTGGAGGCAATTTATCTACTGGATATAACGGTGAATAAACATCAGAGGCAGGAAAGCCTGGCTGGAGATGAGAAATCTCCTCCTGTGATGAGAGGTTATGAACCTTTCTTGTCTTATCTGTTTGGGTTTCATAACAAGAATGAAACCTAAAAAATGAAACTTGTGGCAGGACTCGCGTCTTTTCCAAGATCAGAGATGTCATCTTTGCATCCCCGGGGCTGACTGCTGGTGCAGCAATGTGTGTTCTCATGCCCTAGATGGGTGGTGGGGTTGTTGAAGGACAAGGCCAACATTAAAGCTGTGGTGGATTTACCAGCAGATACTTTATCTGCTGCCAATGTGCAAGCAAACACCTGTAGGAACATGCTAGCCCTGGACAAGATCCTTCCTACAGAGCTTTGGCTCGTGTGCCCATGCTGACTGCTGGCTTGGGGTGCAGTGGTGGGATGCTGTGGTGGTTTTAGCTTGGCCAGCAGCCAAACACCACGCAGCCGCTCGCTCACCCTCCTCCAATGGGACCAAGGAGAGAATCAGAAGGGGGGAAAGTGAGAAAACTCATGGGTTGAGATAAAAACAATTTAATAATTGAAATAAAATAATTCAAATAATAATGATAACAATAATTACAGAATATGCAAATGAGTGGTGCCCAGTGCAGTTGCTCACCACCTGCTGACTGATGCCCAGTCTGTTCCAGCAGATCCTGGAGCAGAGACAGTCCCCAAACCCAAACTGCAATCCCAGAAGAGTGAGAGCCCGAGTGATCCCTGAGAGAATCCCCAGCTTTCTGGTCAACCCTCATTAATATACTGACCACGATGTGACACGATATGGAATATCCCATTAGCATGTCCAAATGCCAGGTTGAGTTTGCTAATTACTGTGCTCCCCTCCTTTGCACCTGCAAACTGGGGAAGACCTGGGGAAGTTGTAAATGTCCTTCATCTTCTGGTAACAACTAAAAATATTAGTATGTTATCAATGTTCTTCTCATAACAAATCCCAGACTGAATCCACACCACAGCTATTGCAGCTACTGAGAAGAAAATTAACTCTTTCCTAGAAAAACCAGGACAGACACACCAACGTGGGAGCCAGCAACACAGCAACTGTGTTCCCTTCAACTCCTGCTCATGTTGTCCATAACTGGGGTACCTCCACTCATCAGAGCCCCAGGACCCCCTCTGAGGGCCACCTCTGGCCACTGCACCAGGCATATGGTTCATCTCCACACCATGCAAGACCCCACCACCTCCACCCCATCCCACCTCTCTGGAAATGGGGTCATTTTTTTTTTCCTGTTTGCCTACAGTAGCCACTACACATCTGCTGAATGAACTAACCCACGGGGATGAACCCACTCCACCAAGCTCCCTTGGGAAACTGGTGGCAGAACCAAGACTGGTCACCTCATCCCTTGACTCCCATCCACACATCTCCTCACTGGTGGCCAGCATTGCAGCAGCAAAGAGGAGATACCAAGGCTTAAGTGATTCAGCTGGTGGAGCGAGTGGAATCTACTTACATGGGCTAATTGATAACAAATGATTCCTTAATTAGAAATCATGGAATTGCCCCCTAATTTATGTGGAGGAACAAGAGCAACACGCTGAGGAGCTGCTGGGTTGGGTTTTTTTTTTATGGCTGCTACTGATTTTCCTTCCGAGGTGCTCTTGCCAATTAACTTTTCATGACATAAATTTGTTTGCCTTAAAATATCCAGTTAGCAGCATTTTCAGATACATTATTTAAGGCTTGAAAATAAATATTGGATGCTCAGGCTGTGCTTTGTGAGGGCTCCGAGCGGTTTGCCTTCTCACTCAATTATTAATCGCCCTTTCCGCCGCATTGGAGACGCTCCCACATGCACAGGGGAAAATCCCAGCTGGTTTCTTTGCTCATTCTGTTTCTCAAAGTCTCTAAAAATTCATCCAGCAATGGATTTGGGGTGTTGATCACAGCAAAGAATTTCTTTCCAATGCTTAAGGTCCTGTTAGGGAGCTGCCAAGCCCAGGAATTTCTCACTGCAGGCACTGAGGATGGTCTGATTTATTTTTATTAAAGGAGAAATGCCGGTGATGGTACAACAAATTTCCACCACCTCTGGTGAAGGTGAGTGTTGCACACTTGCTAGTTGGATGAGCACAGAAGAGCTACCAAAGCTTGGCTTCTTCAGCAGCCAAAACTGGCCGCACGGTCTGATGGATGAGTTTCTCACATGAGGGACTTTTTCTGTCTCTCTCGATGTCAGCTTTCTGATCACAGAATCACAGAGTTGTAGTGGTTGGAAAAGACCTTTAAGATCACTGAGTCCAACCCTGAACCCAACAATGACAATCCCACCTCTGACGTCCCTCAGCACCTCGTCTGCCCGTCTGTTCAATCCCACCAGGGAAGGTGACTCCACCACCTCCCTGGGCAGCCTGTTCCAGTGCTTGACAACCCTTTGGGTGAAGAAGTTTTTCCTCAGATCCAATCTAAACCTCCCCTGGTGCAACTTCAGGCCATTACTGATGGCCATTAAATGATGTTTAATAAGGTATGAACATCTCATCCAATTTTTTCCTCACTGAGACATTTACAGGTTCTTTCTGCTCAACACAGATGTGATTCGATATAAAATTTTGCCAGGGCACATTTATCCTTGGGATTGCCATGCTTGGGTCAGATTTGATTGCAATTAACCCCAGAGGTTCCTCAGGGAGGAGAGCAGCCTGCCAGCCAGTGTGCTGGCTTGGACCTTATCTTCTGCAAGCAGCAGGAGAGAGGAGCAGTAAAAACTCATAGTGGTTGAATATCCATGAGGTATGAGGGCCAGGACTTTGCATAAACTTTACCTTGGGAAGGTGATAAATGGGTTCACAAGGATGTTTAGGGGATGCAGTCCCTGGGTTGGTGGGTGTTCAGCCCCTGCAAGATGCCAGCACCCAAGAAGTGCTCGCCCTCGGCTTCATGTCAGGAGATCTGCCAAAAAATTTGCCGGTGGAAAACCGGTTAGCCCAGCTGTCTTGCTTTGCAGCCAGAGTCTTGACAGGAACAGTATGTCTACAGGGAAGGTTTCTGTGCTCTATGAAACACTGTGTTCCCACACAAAGCTGCTTGGATGGGTCATTTTTTGAGTAACAGGAGCCCCAGCATCACCCAAGGTGGGTCCAAGCGTTGTCAGAGGCAAAAATAACACGGGAGCTGTTTCAGAAGAGTTGCACAGAGGGATTCAATTTGCATCCCTGCTCCTTCCTGCACAGTGAATCGGAGCCACAGAGCTTGAACTCGCTGCAGACTCCCAGCCCTAATGAATATTGCAAACCAGCTGCCCAGGGGACGCCACCAGACAGGCTCCAGCTATGGGCCTGGCCATCAGCAGGTCTGCAAAGTCCTCGTTGTGCTAAGGCTGGAGGTCAAAGTCAGCACAAATTTCACTATTTACTTCAAAGAAACCAACATTTTGCCCCAAAGCCCTGCTTCTCCCATCTGCTGCTTGCCTGCCACGTCAGCCCCAGCACCATGGCATGGATGGACCTTTCCTCCTGATGCCCACCAGGACATAGCCAACCCAATTGATGCTGCTTCCATCTACTTTAACAACCTCCAGCCCCAATTTTTTCCCACTTTTTAAGGGGGAATCATGCTGTTGGCACCAGTGGTGATTCCTCTGATGGATGCTAAAGGAGAAGCTGAGCTTTTGGGCTGGCGTTGCCCGACTGACGCCGTTATTGCGGTGAAGGGTTTCTTAATATCCATGTAAATAATCCCACAGTACTGGGAACTAAATGAAAGCCCGGCACTTGCCAGCTGGAAAAGAAGAGAACTGGCTATTTCTTTGCTGTTAGAAAAGGAGTGCGAATAATGGACTCATAAAAAGAGGGAGTGGAAAATCAAATGAAATAAAAAATAGACCCGAGTGCTGTGGGCTCTGCTTTACGTGCTCATGAGAAAGCGATTGAGGCTCGGCGCACGCATTTATTAAACAAAACCAAACCAAACCAAAACAAAAACAAAATCAAAAACAAAACAAAACAAAAACAAAATAAAAAATTCTTGTGACTTCATTTCTTCCCAGGGTGGTTGAGCAAACTGCTCGATCCGACGTGACCTTGAAACATAATGAAGCATTGAAAAGCAAATCCGGCGGCACAGAAAGGAAGTGTGTTGTAGCAGGCGAGAGGAGGTATCGAGGTCCAAGCAAGGAACAGCCAAGCGGTTATCTCTGACGGCTTCAATCTCATCCTGGCAGCCTGATTTATAAGGACCCTCTTTGTTAAGAGAGCTACAAATGGTGCAATGTGCAGAGAAAAGCACCTGGCACCATGGTGCACATCTGACATTTCACATCATTTTATCATCTGACTTTTCACATCATTATTTTATAACGAGAGAACTTTACCTGGCACCGTGGTGCACATCTGACATTTCACATCATTATTTTATAACGAGAGAACTTGAGTCGTGTTGCTCTTTGACCTTCTCAGTGTGTAATAACCTCTAGGACAGGAACCCACCTGCCCGGTAGCGATGATCATTGTGAAATACCACCGTGACACTGTTCTTGGGGACAGATGTTGATCTCTTCTCTCTGGCCACCAACAAATGCCCGGAGCAGAGGAGATGGCAGGAAGATGTGGCAGGGGAGGGTGAGGTTGGCCATGAGGAAAAGGTTCTTCAGGCACCCAGAGGGTGGTGGAGCACTGGAACAGGCTCCCCAGGGAGGTGCTGATGGCACCAAGCCTGACAAGATTGCAGCAGCATTTGGCCAAGGCCCTCAGGGACATGGTGTGAATTTGTGACTGTCCTGTGCTAGGAACATGAGGATGCCTTGTGCAAGTAGGAGAGGGTTTGCCCATGATTATGGATTTAAAACCCAACTAGGGTGCTGGGGGCTACTGGGAAAGCTCCAAGCTGGTCCATCACACATCAGCATCACTCCTTTACTCCCTCTTCTCCAGCAATAAATGTCCCCAGTTTTATCTCAGAGGTATTTTTGGGTAGCTGGGGTGAGAGACCTAAAGGTAGCAAAGAAACCAGGGTGGAGAAGATGGGGGCAAGGGGTTGTGGGGCAGGAACCCCTGGGGAGAGAGCGCTTGGGTGAGGGTGTCTGCAGGGAAATTTCTTCACATATAGAGAAGCCAGGGTTAAGAAAAAGAAAGGTGGTTGCAAGTCTGCAGGTATCTGATGTTGCAGAGTCTTGGGTGCTCTCTGGTTCCTGTCTGTGCTCAGCATCTCTAGGATGGGACCCCACAGAGCCACATCTGGGTGACACGCAGGGCTTTCCCATGTCAGAGGAGGAGCAAAATGAAGACCCCGCTGCTGCCTGATGGTTAAAGATCCCTCAACACTCTGAAGAAGAAAAGAAGAGTGAGAAGCCTCATGACCCATCTGAAACTGTCCTAATTTTAGTAGACTTGAGAAGGGGAAAGCTTTGCAGTCCTTTGGCCCCAGTGTGAGCACCTGGGTGCCAGGGTGACTCCAGAAGCACCCCTTTGGAGACAGCTCAGCTGAGGAAGATTAGGAAGTTCATCCTCTCAGCCAGAAACCTCAAACCAACACGGCAGGTAGATAGAGGGCGTGATATCTGGAGCAGAAATGTAGATCTTCAGGTGATGTAGACTTCAAGCTGTCTCTGACTGGGGTTATAACACACTTGGATAAATGCAAGCTTCCTCCTAGAGGAATTTTTCAGCTCCAGGTCTTTGGGATGAGAGGAAAATTTTTCAATTTCCCTTGAAAATCAGCCAAAGAAATGCAGCCCATCTGGCCAAATGCTCTGGAGGGAAGCCAAGGGGATGGCATGAGTCATGCAGGGGTCAGCAAACACCATTGAGAAGGGATTTTGCATCACTGGCTTGAGTGGGATGTTGAGAGAAGTTTGTGGGAGAGAGCATCTCTTGATGGGGTAGCTGCCTTCACATTAGAATCCCAGACTGGTTTGGGTGGGAAGGGACCTCAAAGCTCATCCAGTTCCAACCCCCCTGCCAGCAGCAGGGACACCTTCCACTAGACCAGGTTGCTCAAAGCCTCATCCAACCTGGCCTTCAACACTTCCAGGGAGGAGCAGCCACAGCTTCTCTGGCCAACCTGGGCCAGGGTCTCACTGGAAGGGATGTCATTCCTAAATATGGGGGCAACAAGGAAAAAAATAGTGTCCATTGACCATATGAAAAGGGGGAAAGGGCTGTTCTGGTTGTGCTGCCCAGTCCTCGGCGTCTGGTGTTTGTTTTGAGAAGGTAACATTGCCATAAATCATCATCACACATCCTCTGCCAGCTGCTGTGATGCTGCTGGTGGGACACGTGCTCCGGCAGGTCTTGCTCCAGGCCTCGTTAGCCCATGATTGATGGCTCTCAGCTTTTCTGGGTTTCTGAGCTAATTCCTCACTCTGATTTTTCCCGTGCCGCTAAAGACCCGGGAATTATTATTATTTCCCTTATCTTTTGAGTTCTGAGCCCTCTGCAAGGAGGACAGCAGACAGCCAAAGGTGTTAATACATTTATCCTCTCCTGTTATCCCAGGACACTTGCACCCAACGTCCCTGGGATGAACTTGCAGCCAACACTATGATTTTTGGGTTTGTTCTGTATTTGTATCAGGTGCATCCAGCCCTTGGGTTCAAATTTGATTTAGATGTTGGTACGTGGTAGAAATAAGACTGATGGCTCCAGCGTAGCATCTTCCAAATGCCTGTCCCTGTCCCACTGCTGGTGGACAGTGGGGAGACCCAGGATCTCCTCCCTGTCCCACTGCTGGTGGACAATGGGGAGACCCAGGATCTCCTGCTGCTTGTGTCAAGGTGGAGAGACCCAAGATCTCCTCCCTGTCCCACTGCTGGTGGACAATGGGGAGACCCAGGATCTCCTGCTGCTTGTGTCAAGGTGGAGAGACCCAAGATCTCCTCCCTGTCCCACTGCTGGTGGACAATGGGGAGACCCAGGATCTCCTGCTGCTTGTGTCAAGGTGGAGAGACCCAGGATCTCCTCCCTGTCCCACTGCTGGTGGACAGTGGGGAGACCCAGGATCTCCTGCTGCTTTTGTCAAGGTGGAGAGACCCAGGATCTCCTCCCTGTCCCACTGCTGGTGGACAATGGGGAGACCCAGGATCTCCTGCTGCTTGTGTCAAGGTGGAGAGACCCAGGATCTCCTCCCTGTCCCACTGCTGGTGGACAGTGGGGAGACCCAGGATCTCCTGCTGCTTGTGTCAAGGTGGAAATGAGCGTGGGCAGCTCTTCTGGCAGATTGTCACGTTAAGTGGGGCTAATGAATGTGAAACAGCCGCTCTTGAAGGCAAGCCGGTGCAATCATCACTTCAATTAACCACACTGATTAATACAGGAGCTCGGTGAACGTCATAAACGAGGTTGCCTGTCACTGAACATGGGAAATGACCATGTCTGACACAATTAAAAAGGGAAACTGTTTAATTGTGGTGCTGCTGCCTGAAAGAATCGTAGCATGATCAGATGTTGTGAGTTGGGAGGGACCCACCGGGATGATGGAGTCCAACTCCTGTCCCTGCACAGGACAAGCCCAACATTCACACCATGTCCCTGAGGGCCTTGGCCAAATGTGGCATCAAAGACCACCAGCTCTCCCTATCCCTCATCACAGCTGTAATTAATTCCCAGCAAGAGGAAGAAGGTTGGGCTGGAGGAGCTCACCCCAGGGAGGTTGCCGGGCTTGCTGTACTAATGAAGGGTTATTAAATGTCCCTTGGCAGCCAAGCGCTCCTTTCTCCAGCTCCGGAAAACAATCTAGAGCATGACACAAGCAAAGGGATTTGCTGGATTCCTACCAAAATTGGAGGATCATGGAGAAAACTCTCCCTCCGGCGCGTAGCAACAAGCGGCAACAAACCTGGGCTGCAGTAGAGCTCGGATGCTCCCACTGAGGGCCAGGATTTTCTTAGATTCCATTTGGGAAGTTGATTTTATGAGGCTTAGATATAGGAACGGTCCCATCTGCAAGGTTTCAGGAGTTCCAGGTTAGCGATTAAGCCACCGCTTCAATCTGTAAGAGCCTTCTCCTGTGTCTGGTGAGGGGTTTGGTGGTGCTGGGTTTGGTGTTCACATCACACCCAAGTTCATTTGCACGACAGGTTTTTTTTCAGTATTTTTTTTCTTCCAAGATGAGCAGAGGTCCAGCTTCTACCTGCAGTTTCAAAGGCAACATCTGAGCAAAGTGAGATCTTCTCTTTCCAAGAGAGCTGAACACACTCACATATCTGAGTCATGGGTCCATCATCCTGAATCAACCCTTCTCCTTTTTTTTTTGCCTTTTTAGGTAAATGGAGACAATTCCCATTCCAGTTTTCCATAAGTGCTTGAGGAACACCACCAGTGAGCGGGGAGAGAAAGTCTTGACATGAACTTTAACATGGAATTCCTGCAAGATTAAGTCCTGGTATCATCTAGATCAATCCCTAGTATCATCTAGATCAGTTCCTGGTATCATATAAAAGCCTGAACTCGTTAGGACATCCTGTCCAGGTCTAATTGCTCACCGGGATGGCTTCCTGGCCAGGGAAATGGGAACAGCACACATCCAAAGGTGGGATGGCTCTGCCACTGGTGCCAGCATGCCCAGCTCTCTGCAGAGGGGGACACGGTGGCAGGAGCAAGGCAGGAGCTCAGGATCTGCTGGAAGGTTGCTGAGGAACCATCTTCTTCCATCCCCATGGATTTTAGTCTCTGTCATGTACAGACCCAAAACCCCCACGGCCCTTTATTGCTCTGAGCTTCTTCTGGGTGTTGCAAAATGTTTGTTACGAAACAACAACGGGGATGAGATGCGGGATGGGATGTGGGATGGGATGTGGGATGGGATGTGGGATGGGATGTGGGATGAGATGCAGGATGGGATGTGGGATGGGATGTGGGATGAGATGTGGGATGGGATGTGGGATGGGATGTGGGATGGGATGCGGGTTGAGATGCGGGATGGGATGTGGGATGGGATGCTCATCCCTCTACCCCAAGCTTGGCTGGACCTTCCCCACCAGGAATGTGCCCAATGTGCATCCTCGGCGCCGGGAAATCAGCTCCCAGCTGCCGGGATGAGCAATCATCACACACAAATTGCAGATTTTTAATGAAGTTTGGGGTTGAAGCTCAGTTTTAGCGCCTGGAGATGTGGGTTTACCACAGAGGGATCACGAGGCTGCTGAGCTCAAACTCTAGATGCACGTACGCTTCCTCCAGCTCATCGGAAAAGATGCTTTTGTCCCCAGAACCACTCAAGGAGTCAGCCTGAGATGATCCAGAGACCTCCAGCATTGCTCCTCAGGGCTTCAGATATTTAGGAAATGATTAAAATGGTTGTGAATAAACACGGGGTTGGGAGGTGGAGAAAAAAAAGTCAATTCAAGCTTTGTCAGTGATTGACCCCAACGCAGCTTAATTCATTGAAGAGCAAAGTGGGACAATAAATTTGGTGGCACATCAGGTGGTGGCCATCAAGCAGCTGTTTCGATAGCGAGATTTGATCCTTTAGTATTTCTAATATAAAAATATTTCATCATAGATTTGTTTTGGTTGGAAAAGACCTTTGAGATCATTGAGTCCAACCATGAACCCAACACTGACAAGTCCCCTATGACTAACCCATGTCCCTCAGCACTATGTCTACACCACTCTTCAATCCCTCCAGGGACCAAGAAGATCGCCCCTCATCTTCTACTAAAGATGCAGGAGATGAACAAACCAGAAGCTCAAGAGGTGAAGAAACCAGGGGCAGGTGGAACAGGAGCATCTGAGTCCAGGTGCTGAGGTGCAGATGGGAGCAGCACCCCAATAACCACATAGCACCCACCACCCAACCCAGCTGCACCCCAGTGCTCCCAACATTCATGGGTTCCACCTGAACTCTTCCCACCAACAAGGTGAGATGACAACACCCCGTTGCAATTGCAGAACCGGGCTAGCCGGCTGTGAGGAGATCTCCTTTGATAACCCCCAAACCACCCCAAAACAACCCAAGAGAACAAGCTCCCAAGGGCGCTTTGAAGTGGTTACACCACCCCTCTCGTTAGCACTCGCTAACGAAGCCGGTGACCCCTCTCGTTAGCGCTCGCTAACGAAGCCGGTGAAAGGGCTGGATGAGGTCGGGGAGCCCCGGTTGACACCCGGGACAGGGTTTGGTGGCGCGAGGACTCGCTGCCGTCCCACTTTCCCTCTCCTTTGGGCGCAGGAGGAGCC
>NW_010301841.1:0-7599 GCF_000700745.2 Antrostomus carolinensis
CCTTCCAACCCAAACCAGTCTGGGATTCATTACTTGGTCAGTGGTTGATGGCTGAGAGACCTTCGGTTGTTGTTGCCTCACGTCAGACTGGATCCAGTGCTCAGTTCTGTTTCCTCTGGAGCAGGGTTACCATGTTGAATTTAATGAGGTACCTGTGCCAGGAGCAGAGTCACCCCTGGCCGTGTGCTGGGTGCTATGACCAGGGAGAACTGGCACAGTAATGGCAGACATTGCCCTGTGCTGGTTGGTGCTGGGTTTCCTCTGCTTCTGTTGAAGTTGTCATTTTGGGCTGTAAATGCACTTTCATCTCTGGAGCATACCAGGAAAATCCACCAGCTATTCCGGAGATAATGACCCCAGTGTGAGCAGCTGCCTGGCCCGCCTCTGCTCCAACGCTGGTGCACATCAATAATCTGGTGGGGCAAACTTCAAAAGATTCAGAGAGCGAGTTCATGCCAGCACACAAAGTTCAACTGCTTATGGGAAGCCCATCCAAGCATATCAAACGCTTCTGGGCTGGAATTTGGACTGTGGATCTTTCAGGATTAGGCTGGAGGACAGTCATTCCTGTTTCCAGCAAGGCTGGAATACCACGAGAACAGGCGCCTTTGAAATTTCCTGAGACTTGAGTTTCCATCCCAAAGATGATTGCTTGAAATCAAGTTGTGCTGATAGACAGGAGAAAGAAGAGAAAAGAGGACTTAACCAAATTTCTTCCACGTTGGGTATGGCTTGGGTGGTGGATTTCAATTTGTGATGAGAGCCAAAGTCAGCTCTTTATTAAAACTGGCTCACGCATCCCCAGTTGGCGAGTGGCTGTCGTGCAGATTCCTGCTCATACCCCTTGGTTCTTTAATTCCTGGGTGTTTCCAGTTTGACTTAATCTTTTTACCCTGGAATATTTTATTTTACTACATCGGTGTAATATAACCAAAGTGTGGAAAGCTTGTAAAGAAATTCTACATGCAACTACTTGTACAATATTTCAATTCCACTTTGAAACCTTCCAGATTTCTTGAAATATTTCTCCCATCTTAAGTCCTTCTGCACTTTGGAACATACTTCACTTTTGAAAGATGCTGCCTATTAACTTTATTTTTATAGTGTTATTTTGCTTATATATTTTTTTAATTGGGACTGAGCTAAGCTCATTGTCTGGAAGTGATCCGGGTATCATTTAACTGATGTGGGTGTAAACTTTCACCCTTAAGACAATTTCAAAATTATATTTCTAATCCTCTTATCTCTTCTGTGAATCATCAATCTTGCTTGTAGGTTTTCTGGAAAGAATGATTTAATTATGAATGAATTCTTTCCATTTGGATTTGCTTATTTTTCAGAAAGATAAGTTATCTTTCTTTTCATGGGAGAGAGCGATTAAAATATTTCTAATTATAAATTAGAGAGTGGTGCAATTCAGGGTACTTCACTGGCTGTTTGCTGGTGAAGCAGAAATAAAACTGATGAAAATGGATCAGAACATGGATGAGCCTGGGAATTTGAACATCAGGATGAAGTGATATGAAAGGGAAAAGTAACAGAAAATGGCAGAGTAGTGAAATAATCAGAGATAAGTGATCAATGCATTTTTCCTCCTCGGTTATCATTTAATTTGTGGTATTTATGGAGGTATTTACTCTTCAGCCAAGTCATTTGCTTGCTGTAGACAGGTGAGTTCTTTAAAAACCTACCTGGAGAAAAGCTTTAAAATGTCTTTTACTGATTCTTTGCTGCTGAGAATAAAAAGCTTTAGGATGGATGAGATCCCATAGGAAATGAAGCGATAACCACCCGCTCGGGGCTGGAAGTGTGCTGGCAGAAGTAATCCTGAAGGCAGAGGGAGGGATGGCTGTGGGATGGACCTGTGGTGTCTGAAGGGCAGTAGGTATCACAGAGGACTTGTGGAGAATGTACTGGGTGGTGATAACGTGGAAGGGCTGGGATGGTTGGGAGGTGAGGTCAAAGCCAGGAGATATTAATGCCTGACAAATTTTATTATAATCCTGTGCGATCGTCAGCTCATGGAAGCGGGATTTTAAATATTCCTATTGTCCACATGGATACAGACCCAGCATCCGTGATGGGCAATACACAGTGTCCCACAGGTGGACAATTTCCACCTACCAGAGCAATACAGTGAGGGGCCCAACATCAACCTTCTCCCACATTTCATAGAAACATAGAATCACAGACTGGTTTGGGTTGGAAGGGCCCTTAAAGCTCATCCAGTCCCACCCCCCCTGCCAGCAGCAGGGACCCCTTCCACTAGACCAGGTTGCTCAAAGCCTCAGCCAACCTGGCCACAAACACTTCCAGGGAGGAGCAGCCACAGCTTCTCTGGGCAACCTGGGACACTGTCTCACCACCCTCACACCAAAGAGTTTCTTCCTCACATCTCATCTCCATCTCCCCTCTACCACTTTCAAGCCATCACCCCTTGTTCTGTCCCTCCCTGCCCTTGGCCAAAGTCCCTCCCCAGCCTTCCTGGAGCCCCTTCAGGTACTGGGAGGCCACTAGAAGGTCTCCCTGGAGCCTTCTCTTCTCCAGGCTGAACAGCCCCAGCTCTCTCAGCCTGTCCTCACAGCAGAGCTGCTCCAGCCCTCGCATCATCCTGGTGGCCTCCTCTGGACTCATTCTAACAGGTCCATGTCTTTCTTGTGTTGAGGGCTCCAGAACGGGACACAGTACTTCAGGTGGGGTCTTACGAGAGCAGAGGAGCTGCAATTTCATCAGGAACCTCTTTCTAGTTGAAAAAAGGTTTTTACATCTATGCTGCCTTGCTTTGTGCTCCTGGTTGGGGCTAATGCTGGGGCAGCTGGGAGGAAATCCCAGTTTTCCATGTTCACCTGGTGTTCTCAGGGAACTGACATCCCACCAGCAGCATTCACAACCAAAAGGTCTGAAATAAAGTGGGTTGTCTGATTCCCACCCTCCAGTCAGGTACAGCACATGCCAAGTGAAGTTGTTCCTGAGAACACATTTCACCTTTTGTTGCTGTTTCCCTTTAATTTTTCCTACTTATTTCCCAACAGAAGACACTGTTTTTGCTTGTGCCATCATTTCATTAATGCACTTGGACACGTTCTGATCATCCCTATGTTCAAAGCTTGAGGAGGGAAGCAGATGGCAAGGGCTGTCTAGCCAAAGGTCTTCCAAGTTGGCTTCACTTGAAAAGGAGGATGAGCACGACTGCACTGGCATTTGGGATTTACTGCAAATGCCAAATTTCAGGCCATCTTCTGGAAAAATAACTTAAGAGATATTTTGTCTCCTTTTACTGATACACCTTGAGGAAACTTGAGCCTTTTCACAGTGGTGAAATATTAATTCCATGGTGAAAACCTTCCTTAGATATACGTGGTTTCTTCAAAAAAAAAAAGAAAAAATGGTCAGTATTGGCATTGTTAATGGAAAAGGAATTTAAAGTGGAACTTTTTGGACAAACTGTCTTAGGTTCTTCTGTAATCAATATTTTTTTTACATAAACAAGAACCTAGAAATAACCCAAATTTATAAATATGAGAAAATTTGGAAGAAATGTGTTCACCATTTGTGTCACTGCTGACAGTTACAAATGGAGAAGGTCCGTGAATGCTCAGAAAAAACACTCGTGCGTTCACACATGGGCTTAATAAAAATTTACTGTGTGGGTAAAACCAGAAAATATTAGTGCACTGTTTCAGCATGTTAGAGTTTAATGATACACAGAATAAATCAGGTCTTTTGCCCCCCTGTGTAAGTGATCACTGGATGGGGTGAGATTACAGTGGCCTTTCAAAGGCTGCTGCAGAATTTTGCCTCTTCTCACCAATGGTTATTTTGATGAATGAATAGCATGTTTTTATCAGGTAGGAAAAGGACTGTATATTAATATTTTCAATTAAGCTGGTACATTTTCATAACAAATACATTGTGAGATGTTTATATAACAGCTACAGACAGTAATTCACAAGAACTCCTCCTTTAGAGCTCAGGGACTCGGGATCCCTTGGGATCCTTGGTGGTTTGGACTGTTTTTTTCTGATTCTAGTCCCTTTATGATGTGGACAATCCACCCCTCTTCCAGTAGAGTATTTACACATGTACTTTAGTCTTATTAAAGTTACTCACGTGCTTAAGCACTCTGCTGAACTAGGCCCTCAAGTGTCTTCAGAAAAAATGGATTTGAGGCTTTTTTTGTTAAAGTTTTACTGGGCATTTGGCACGTTAAGTGTGTGTCATGCGCGACTCCGAGTAATTAACATTCCTGTTAAGGTTCCTTTAAAAGTTCAGCAGTATGGGACTCTCTTCAAAGATGTGGCTTGTAACCTTTGACCTGTCAGTGTATTTCTGAGAAATTACAAGGATGGATATGTTTAAGTTATTTTGAGTTGCTCCTTCCATAGTTAAATGTATTATATTGATCTGAGTGGCCCAGAGGCAGCTTTTGGGGAGGGGGAGCATACAAAGGGACTTTGCTGACTGATAAAAAGGTCTTGGGCAGGTTTTTTTACGGTGCATGGAGGAGGGAAAGGAGAGGTGTGCTCCTTGCCTTCATGGTAGAGGACCTTCCTCTTCTCCTGGCTCAGGTCTGTATTTCAGGGAATTCACAAAATTAGGCTAGGGCTGCTATTCTTCTGGGAAAAAAACCTCACACCTCCAGTAGAACTTACTTTAGATGATATAAGAGGAAGAACAGCATTTCTCTGTGGCATGAAGCATTTTAAATGGTTATTAAACCCTGGCTTCTAGCCATCAAGGTGAGTTATGAGCTATGGACATGCAGGAGTAGGCTTGCTCTGCAGCAGAGCTGAGCAGCTTTGATGCTGGAGAATTGTCCTTTGTCCGAAAAATAAGAACCAACTGCTCCAGCATTTCCAATCTCACATATTTTTCCCAAAGAACAGTGCTGGAAGGGGCAGTTCTGGGATATCTGATGGACTCAAACGCACAAAGAGCAGCACGGTGAAATTTTACTATATTTGGATAATCCTTCAGCACTGAGACAATCCAATATTTGGTTTCAGATGGCTGAATTTTATTTTATTTTTTTCCCTTTCCTATGCAGGCAGATTGTGCTTTCTTAAATATTGACATTAATCTCCTCGGTTGGAAGCAACCCAAGCTTCTGTATTTCTTATCCTCCCAAATCGTCTGTACTTCAGATCTGTTTACCAAACGGACTATATTGCCTTCCCATAAATCCTGTAATTCGAGTTTGCTGTGATATTAATTTATTAGTACGCATGCATTTTCAACATCAATTACGCTCTATCTCAACAGACATAATTCTTTCTTCAAAGGAGATGGAAAGCTGTGCAGCTCTGGGCTTTCCACATCCCCTCCCCTCCCTCTGCCCCGCTGCAGAGGGGCCGAGCTCAACCGGGATTTGAGGCACCAGGAACCTGCTTCTGTACAGCAGCAAACGGGTGCAGGAGAGGTATCACCACTGCTGGGTTATTTTGGGTTTCCTCATATTTTACTTAAATGCTGTGCTTGTATAAAAAGCAGTTTTCCCTGAAAGCAAAACCACTACGTTTGTGTTTATAGGAAGGAGTTTGAAATTCTGATGAGAGTACCAACTTCTGACTCAGAGAGTAGAAGAGGACGTTAGCTTGCAAAATACTGTCATTCGAAATCAGTTTTGAGATTTTAGGGGGAAGGAAAAACAGCAACTTTTTTTTTTTTTAAACTGAACAGCTGGAATAAATATCTACAGATACACACATCTTCACTTATACCCAGAGCTTCCCACTACACCAAACATTGCCCGTTAAGGGCAAACAATACCAAGTGTTTATTTCTTAAAATGAAAAATGATAAAAGACAATTATTTTAAAAAGACCTTCATAGCAGATCTACTCTCCATGTCTTAATATTGCAATATTTGGGGGGGAAAAAGGCAGTGGAAAGGAAAAACCACTTTTGTGGAGTGAAGTGCTTTCATTTTCTTCCTTAACGTTGGGCTGGAATATAAGCGGTGCCTTGTAAATGAAAAATAGTTTATCTTTTTAGATACCCTGTTTAAAACTGGAAGTACTATTATAGTTTAAGAAATGCTTGTCAACCCCTGTCACTGATGCATAGGGAAAAAATGAGAAGCACATGGGACTTTAATGCAGAATTTTACAGTTTTCCCCACATCCACTCTGCTTGTAGGTACGCAGGCTTGTTCCTCAGCCAGCGGTCTCGCAGAATGTGTTTGGTTTTATTGATGTAGGTTTCCAAAAATACAAACTGTGCTTTCCCTGCATCACCCATTAGATGGAGTCAATTTGCATGTAAAAGTAGGAGCAGTTCCTTGGTACTTTTTACCAGAAATAATTACAATTATTGCCCCTGTTTTTTTCACGGAACATTTCAGAAGTTTTCAATACTTGACAGTGAGAGAGTCCATTTTTTTTGAGCAAACTAGCAAGTAACTGCAATCCAAATTGCTTCATCCCATGGTGAGACTTGTAAGGGCTGTCAGGGGCTTCTAGAGGCTAAAAACCCCTAATATTTTTCTCACTTTTTTTTTTTCCCCCCTAGTTGTCCACTCAGCCCAGCCAGGGCAGCTCTGAATCCTGTGAAATGACAAAAGGTTGTGTCACAGGAATTCCAGCCTCCCTTTTCTTCTTTCTAGTTCTTTTTTTCCTATTTCCCCCCATTATTTCTATATTTTTTAATTTAACTCCCCCTTCTTTTTTTTTACAATAGTTATTCTTTCCTAGGTTATTAAATCAGATGGAAATGCAGTGATTTTTAAAAGTCCCTTTCTATTGGGATACCTTTCCAGCTCGCTGCACTAAACTGCAGCACAGATGTTAAGCACATTGAACTGTACAGTCAGCGTGTGCATATTTTTAACATAACTTGTCTTGAAAATATTTATTCAAGCCAAGACAACAGAAAATTAGAGTAATTTGATTGCTCAGGCTTAAGGAATAGATTACTACTGTTCCAGATGTAAGAAACAACAGACTACTTACTCTCTCCAGGCTGAAAAAAAAAATGTCTTTGGCTCCTGCTACCAACCATATTTGCTATTATGTTCACAGTAAATCTTTTAAAAGTTGAATACCTTTAAAGATTTTTCAGTTTAAAGTTTTGCCAACTAGCACGACGAGAATTTCACCCCAAAATAAGCTCATTATGAAGGATTTCAAAATACCCAATGCTCCAAAGGTGCAATATTACAAAGCAAAGTTATAAATCATTTTTGCTGTGAAGTGAGGGTGCCAGATATCTCTAGAGTGGAGCTGGTGCTTGGACTCCGTGGGGCTTTCAGCAGTCACTGCTGATTAAGTTTGAAGATCAGGCAGTTGGCACAAAAGATGTGTGATCCAGGTTGCAGATTTTTTCTTCTTTCCTTTTTTTTTTTTTCTTCTGGTCTTCAACTGAATGTTCTTTGTTTAGATTTTGCATGACTCAACAGTTTGGACCTGTTCTTACTTCCCCCCCCCTTGTATGACTTACAAGCAATTACAATTTTGATGATGGTTCTTTGTTATCACTCACCACGTTTTTAAATGTACAGCAATATGCAATAGGTAAGGAAGACAGAAGTGCTGGATGTCTTACCCAGGGTTTAAAATACATATTCCTAACGGCTTGTGTTAGTAACTGTGTCCTGGTTTT
>NW_010301841.1:7621-11655 GCF_000700745.2 Antrostomus carolinensis
GAACAGCGCTGGGGGTTGGGTTCAGCTGGGATTTGTTATGAGAGAGACACTGAGAACATCCCCATGTTGCATTTGTGTCCCTGGCACTGAAGGACTTTGTGTTTGTCCGTCTGCAAGCGCAAGATCTCAGGGGGTGAGGAATATTGAACTGAATAAGCTCCATGGGAATTGGGCTCTGCCAAGGGGCTGTTCCATCTCCTGTCCCCCATGGGCAGGAGATCCATGAGGGGCTCTTCCTCTCTTGCTCTCTCTGGCTTTCGCTCGGGCTCTGGCTCTCCCGGGATTGTGGTTTCAGGTCGGGATTGTCGCTCCTGCGGGATCGTGATCTGGGAATGGGCCGGGCTTGGTGGGCAGGTGGTGAGCAATGGCACTGGGTGTCACTCATTGGCATATTTTATTACTGTTATCATTATAACTACTATTTTAATATCATTATTATTTTAAGTTTTATTTTATTTCAGTGATTAAATGGTTCTTACCTCACCCTACGAGTCTCCTTACCCTTGCCTCCTAACAAGCCCATGATTGGACTCTGTTCCAGCTAAAAACCAGGACAAACTGCCTGCATAATCAGACTGTCAAAGTACACTGGCACCACAGAAGGATATTTTAAGACATGTTTCTGCGACTGTAGCTTCCATATCGCTCCTTCCAAAGTGTGTTTTGAGATGTAGGTTTATATTCCAGCTTGGCACACGAGTACCTGAGCCAATATTATGTGAACTGACCATCCCTGGAACACTGGTCCAGTTTGCAAGTAAGGCTAACGGGTAATGCTTCGTGTCTCCTCATTTTTCCACTCCTACATGTAAACTGCCTTCAAGTATTCACTTGGATGTTTTATGTCTAGATGTCTTTTTGACTTGTTAACCTAAATGTGGTGTTCACAGATGTAAAGTTTTCTTTGTGTCAGAACTGCTTATGCAGACGTAGAAACCAGATTCACAGCTCTTGAAGAGTGTTACCTCCGAGTTGACTATGATCAAATGGAGCTGGGCAGGTACTCTTGATGAAATTACCACTTTGCCATGGGTGTCATTTCTATTTTCTTCTAAGTATCATTTTAATTTAATCTCTTCTTTCTGGTGGTATTTGCTGTTTTTATGACCCTGTCAAAGCCTGAGAATCGATGATTAGTAGAGAGAGAATCAAGGTGCAAGGGTCACGTACTGTTGAAGAAAGGATCCTTCTCAAGCTGTCTCTGCTGGTTCTCTCCAAACAGTGTTCTGATCCTTTCTCCATAGGCTGCTCTGTTTATTTGGAAGATTATTTTTCAAGGATTAGCTTTCTCTTTTTTTCCCCTTGACCTTTTTCAACAAAAAAACCCTGCCTATTTGTAGTGTTTTTCAGAAAGTGCACCATGCGACTGACTCAATGCATGCTTCCTTACAGATCTTCCTTCTCTGTCCCACCAGCTGTCTCTGCTCCAGTAGTACATGGAGAAGATACTATAAAACCTTCAGTCCAGTGCCTGGTTTTACTCAAGTATTTTGTTATGTTAGGGTGAAGATGAGCACAAGGAAATAGTCTTCATAATTGCTCTTGTCCAACAGTTCCCTACATGTGAAATTAATTCCTTAAACTCATCCTTCTTATCTGGACAGCAAGGAATGTCCTATTTTCACTTCACTTCACTTCACTTCACTTTCTGAAAGAATGCCATATATTTCTCCTGTCAGAGCTGAGTGGAAGGAATCATTCAGTGGTGAAGTAAAGCACCTTTTCTGCTCCCTTTTGGATCAGACCCTGTGTCTCCGTTAGCCTGGATGTATCTATGGATATCCGTATGGTCTGACCATTGTACGCCTTAAAGCCAGTCCTAGTCATCAGTGTTTGCAAAGAACAGCACTTTGAATCACAGTTCCCTAAAAGTGAGGTAATGAAAGCAAAATCTTTAAGTGGATAAATGTTTCTGGGCTGCTAATCAAGTAGTGCAGAGCTCTAATGGTGCTGTGTATACTCTAGCCACTGGAAATCTAGTTTAGTTGTCTAAAGGGAGATTTCCTTCATTCCTGTTCTTCCACGTTCACCTTTTGAAGAATACAAATGTTTGTGTAGAAAAGGTCATTAGGGGCTGACTTAACTGCTTCAATAACAGCACCTTGTGTCATTTTTCACCTAAGAGCCAGGATGGAGCACAGCACCCTTTAAAAGGCAACTTGAGCCAAACTGCTGAACGTTAACTGACAGCCCAGTAAAAACAAAAAAAGTCTTCATTTTTCTCATTTGTCTCCTTTCTACCCAGCCAGAAACCGTGCAGAGTGCTCTTATTAGATCTCCAAGCATGCAAGGCGGGAGAAATCCTTGGATTCTAAAATTGCTGAGTACACACAAACGGTGCCACAGTGTCCTCGCCCCGTGCCAAAGCAAATCTCGGAGTTATGTAATTCCCCTCCTCAGTATTTGAGTTCGGTAGAACGTGCAGCGTGTCTGAGTTGCTCGTACCAGTGCTTAATCTGTAGGGTCCTGCAGTTTATCAAGGTGCCACCGGCAGACACGGCGGCGTTGGATTTCACACAGCCCTCCAGGACCGCTGCTGGCTCGTGCTCACCGTCACCCCAGTGCCCTGGATCAGTGTCTGCTCCTGATTTTTAGTAACGTGGTTCTGCGTGAAATGTAAGTTGTGTCTTTTATTAGATCAGTCAGAGCTTACGGGCCTGGGAATGCCTCGCTCATGTGCTAACACTGTTTAGCTCAGGAGGTTTTTCATGTCCAAGAAAGCTCCAAACAAACAATTAAAAGTCAAGGGGCCACAAGCCCACGTCACAGGAGCAGATAACTATTCTGGTTCAGTCAGTCCTGGCCTTATTTCACATCTGCATTCTGCAAAAGCACCAACTATTGATGTTGCATATACTTGGGTAAGGTGACTCTGGTGGTGCAGAGCAGGGGTTTTTCCCTCTCCTGAGTTATCATATATTTAACATGGAATCATGGAATGTTGTGGGTTGGAAGGAACCCACAAGGGTCAAGTTCAACTCTTCCTCTAGCATAGGACAATCCCAACATTTACACCATGTCCCTGAGGGCACATATTGGCCAAATGCTGCTGGAATCTTGTCAGGCTTGGTGCCATGAGCACCTCCCTGGGGAGCCTGTTCCAGTGTTCCACCACCCTCTGCCTCAAGAACCTTTTCCTCATGGCCAACCTCACCCTCCCCTGCCACATCTTCCTGCCATTCCCTCTGCTCCTGGCATTCGTTGGTGGCCAGAGAGAAGAGATCAGCGCCTGCCCCTCCTCTTCCCCTTGGGAGGAAGTTCTAGACCCCCATGAGATCTCCTCTCAGCCTCCTCCAGGCTGAACAAACCAAGTGACTTCAGCCTCTTCTCGTACGGCTTCTCTACATTAAATTTCATTAAAGCCTGGGCCAAGATGAAGTGACCTTCAGGAGACTGTGTGCAGATGAAAGGGACTGCGGGAGAATTTTAGCTTTTTCTCTGGTGCAGGCGGTCAGTGTGTGATGGTTTAGAAGGGCTTTCAAACATTTTCTCCCTCTTTCTTTGCTTTTACTTTACTTTATTTTCATTGCTTGTAACTCGTAGAGCAGTTGTGAGCTAATAGCTTTGTAAGGCACTTTTCATCCACTTGTGCAGCTTTCAAAAGTGCTCAGCATTTCCTAATTCAATAGCAGCTTTACTGTTGACTTCAATGGAAGCACAAGTGAGACTGAGTGCCTCTTGAAAAACCACACTGCTTTCCCCAGGGTTTTTGTCTTCTTGACTCTTTAGTTCTTAGAATAAATCTAGTTGCATCATCAAGTGATAATTGTAACAGTTAAAATTGCAGCGTGTTCCTCGATTTCAGTGTTTGATCCAAGTGTCACTAGCCAGTCCTTTCGATGGGGCTGCAGTAGGGGTGGGGGATGTATGTTATTAATTAGCTGTTAAGAGTTAATTGTTATGGAAAAGTTCCTTCTCAAATCAAATATGTCTTTTTGCATGGCACACTTTCTCTTTTCTAATACTACGTGTTGGTTTTGCTCTGCATTTAACTACTCAGTGTAGGGGAATCTCCCTCTTCCCCTGGTGACCTC
>NW_010301841.1:11690-15851 GCF_000700745.2 Antrostomus carolinensis
TTCTTCTTAACCCAGTACATGAGAAGCTAATTCCAGCACACTGTTCTCTGCTGACTTCCAAGTGTTATGAAGTATTTTTGTATTTATTTATTTGAAAAGTAAACCCACCTGCACTGCTTTACATAAATCCACGCTGAGATCTCCAAGACTCCTGTGTCTGCAGTGCAGTGTTTATCCACTTGGAGCAGAGATCAAGTTTTCCTTGCGTGGCACAACGTCAAGCATAATGGCATTAAGTGAGCCAAATCCTGAAAGCTTTGGGCAGTCCTTTATTTATCTTTATTAGTCAGAACTCTTGACCACAGTGGGAACCTTCCCAGAACTGGTGGATATGGACAGGAGCCTCTAGCAGAAGAACTCACTGCAATACATGTACAGTGGGCGAGGTGTGGGGTGTCCCTAACCCCAGAAGGTCAATTGTGCTGATGTCTGGAGGTTTGCCAGAAAAATGAATCAGCTTTTTGGTTATACAGCTTTTCTTTTCCCCTGCCACACTCTGTAGATATAAAGGGAGACCTCGTGCATGAGTCAACTGGAAGACCATAAAATACACAGGTGCCTCATCCCATTCACCACCCCCATCTCCTCTCATGCCTGGAAAGTCAGAGTCTATCTTTGGGCTGATAGAAAGTGTGCAAGATGTGAAGATGTCAGTTTTGTCTCTGATTCCAATTTTTAAGTGAGTTTGTTTAAACCCACAAAACTGTTCAGAGAAGTTTGGTGGTTTCTTTTTTTTAAGGCAAAGTTAGGAAGTGTAAAGTCCAGGTATCCCAGAAGTCTGGCTTTCCTCATCCTTGCTCTTCATTAGGCTTGCACAGAAAGGAGCTCTGTTACCTAACGTCACTTATTTCTACATTAATCTCTTGAATTCACACACTCCAAGATAAATTAGTCCTCGTTTCTATCTCTGTGCTTCAGCTTTATGTTGGTATAAAGCTGCACACAAATGCACAAGTAAGTTTAATAATTAATTCCAGCCTGGGGTGGGGGGTTTAACAGAGGTTCTGCTCATCAGTGGAGATTAACAATTGCATTCATTGCTTTGGATATGACAGTGCAGGTTACTGAAGCTCCAGGCTAATGGTGTCGTTGAAGGACTCGGGTAGAAGTGGATAAAGTTTGGTACAATAACTCCTTGTTTTCAACCAATTTTAACCTGAAGGAGCAGCAACAAAGCTTTGAATAGTAAAAAAAACAGAATCATAGAATGGTTTGGGTTGGAAGGGACCTCAAAGCTCATCCAGTCCCAACCCCCCTGCCATCAGCAGGGACACCTTCCACTAGACCAGGTTGCTCAAAGCCTCATCCAGCCTGGCCTTCAACACTTCCAGGGAGGAGCAGCCACAGCTTCTCTGGCCAACCTGGGACACTGTCTGACCACCCTCACAGTGAAGAACTTCTTCCTAATACCTAATCTAAACCTCCCCTCTTTCAGCTTAAACCCATTTCCCCTTGTTCTGTCATTAACTGTCCACGCCGTTTGTCTGCATCAGTCACGTAATTGAAATGCAGTTTATTAGTAGTCAGATCTTCTGCCCACCAGGCAGGACTTCAGGATTCCCCAGTGTCTGGTAGAACTTCATCACTACTTTATTCACCAGGGAATGACTTGAACAGGTATTTACCCCTGATGGTTCACGATGCATCTGTTTTCCATGTCTGCACCCCCCACAGCTCCTGGATTCCCAGTGTCAGAGAATGCTGGGGATTAACACCTCACCCCAGGTGGTGTCCAAGGCATTCTGATGTCTACCTTCCCCCAGCTGTGTTTAAAGCCTGTGTCTAGATCTGTGTGTTCCTCTACCTGGTGTGTCAGCAAGCGGTTCGGTTTGTTGAAACAAAAAGCCTGAGACAGAACAAAATTATGTCAATCACCACAAGAACTGTTACTTGATGAACGTTGCGCTGTGATTTCTGCTGTGACATAATGGCTTGAAAGTGGCAGAGGGGAGATGGAGATGAGATGTGTGGAAGAAATTCTTTGAGGATGAGGGTGGTGAGACAGTGTCCCAGGTTGGCCAGAGAAGCTGTGACTGCTCCTCCCTGGAAGTGTTTGTGGCCAGGTTGGATGAGGCTTTGAGCAACCTGGTCTAGTGGAAGGTGTCCCTGCTGCTGGCAGGGGGGTTGGAACTGGATGAGCTTTGGGGTCCCTTCCAACCCAGACCAGTCTGTGACTCTGTGATTCATCGCAGGTGAGATGTTTGGGATGTGCTGTCTGTGATGTGACGCTGCTTGTGCAGGGTTTTGTATCTGACTCCAGAAATCTGTATCTGCTCAGTTGTGTGCACACACGTGTGTGTCTGTGCACGTATGTATGGATACGCATTCAATGGTTTCAGAGCTTTAAGCTAGTAATGCAAGGAAACCAAAATCACAGGGCACGATTTGCTCTGTGGTTTGGAGGGAACCACATCTTCTGAGAATTCCCATCTTCAGCATACCAAGCCCAAGCATTTGAAAATGAGACGTGATTTGCTGAGAAATGTGGTGAAAAAAGACACTTTTGCGTGATTGATATTTGCGGTTTGTCTAAGTGTGCACTGAGAGATTGGATGCTTCTTGGTACCATCTCAGTGTGGCAGAAGGGATGTGATCACCTGGGATATTCCTCTCTGTTGAATCCAGTTCTCATCTATTCACATCTTTTTGTGAATATGCTTCCTACTGCAGGTCAGTTTTATCCTGCCTTTTTCATGAATTGAGAACGTTTTCAGTTTGGAGTCCCATGAGAATGGTGAGATTTGCCCCAGGTTTAGGACTAACCTGAAGTTCCTGGTCCCTCCAGGCTGAGTTGTTAATATCCCAGAGAAGTACTGGCACAGAGAGATCACTCGCTGGAGTGATCTTGGAGTTGCCAAGAGGGTCACTACGTCTGCTAGTTGTGCTTTCTGTGACAGGGACATTTGGCTGCTGGGAGCTGGACTGAGGTCAACAAATGTAATGTCATTACCAAATCAGGTAACTCAAAAGAAAATCTCTTACTTCTCTTACACCCTTTGTGAGCCTTTAATAGCTAAATTAGTAAAAGATTATTGTAATGCAATAATCTCTTATCCCCAGCCTTATGTAAACTGCAGCACACAAACCCACTGTCAAAGTCAATTAATTTGGGTATCTGGGTAAGAAAATACACAATTTAGCAGTGCTGAGTTTCAGGAGGATTAAAGACATGCAAAAACCTGAGACAGTATCCAAAATCATTAAGTGATGCTGGATTTTCCAGATATCTCAGTAAAATCTGGATTAGGTTCAAATATTCCTCGAGCATCCATGTATCAAATAATGGGAAGTTTTTAGCTTTGTACAGCTGCAGGGTAAGGAGTTTGATTACTTCAGCATCTTAATTGAGACTAAACAGGTGGTAGATTGTGATATTTGACCAGAATCATGAAAATGAGAAGCTAATCTGCCAGAATGAAAAATAACATCTTTCTCTTATCACCGATCATGTGTTTAGACTTTGTGCAGTCACTACTCCTTATCTCTCAGGCAAGAACCCTCCTCCCAAAACTGCAACCACCCCTCAAGAGAGGAAGGTTGCAGCTGTGCGTGGTTTCTCTCCATCATTCATCCAGAAGCCCCTTTGGTATCATCAGGACTTTGTGTTGTTTTGGGGCAATGGAGTTCTGTACGAGATGGTCGGAGCTGGGAAATGGGACAAAACAGAGGGTGTAGCTCCTGCCCTAGTGAGGAAGGGACCTGTGAGGGAACTTCAGAAAAATTAAACAGCAGAAAAAGTTGATTTGACCATAAGAAGTGGTTTGGGAACTAATTACAGATGAGTGGAGGAAAAATTGGAGGAGCAGTGTGTAAATGTTAGGTATGAAGCTAATGAGAAGGCTGTGAGACGTTCTACCATTTCATTTTTGGGGGATTGGACTGGATGATCTTTTGAGGTCCCTTCCAATCCCCAACATTCTGTGATTCTGTGATTTTCCCAGTGTCATGTTTGTGTCAAAGCTTTCAAGGAGAAACTGTGTTTTCCTTTCCTTGTAAATAGTCTGTACAAAATATTTCAAGTGTGTCTGGCTGCTGTCGGAGCTGACTAATGTTAATGAACCCACTAGTCAAATTTAGCCCTGTAATCACAGAGTCACAGCATGGTGGGGTTGGATGGGACCTCAGGAGATCATCCAGTCCAACCCCCCTGCCAAAGCAGGT
>NW_010301841.1:16099-31263 GCF_000700745.2 Antrostomus carolinensis
GAAAGTGTCCAGGTGGGTTTGAACATCTCCAGAGATGGAGACTCCACACCCTCTCTGGGCAGCCTGTCCCAGGGCTCCGGCACCCTCACAGGAAAGAAGTTTTTCCTTCAGTTTGTCTGGAACTTCTGGTGTCCCAGTTTGTGCCCATTGTCCCTTGTCCTGTCACTGGGCACCACCAAGAAGAGCCCGGCCCCATCCATTTGGCCCCCACATTTCAGGTATTTATAGACATTGAGAAGGCTCTGAGATGTTCTAACATTTCATTTTCCCAGTGTCATGTTTGCTTCGAAGCTTTCAAGGAGAAACTGTGTTTTCCTTTCCTTGTAAATAGTCTGTACAAAATATTTCAAGTGTGTCTGGCTGCTGTCGGAGCTGACTAATGTTAACCAACCCGCTACTCAAATTTAGCCCCGTAATACGTATGCGCTCGTTAGAACTCAGCAGAATCTGCGCGCTCGGGCTTACTTTGGCAGACGTTTGCTCTTATCACCTGCTGAGCTTGATATTGCTGCAGTCCTTTGGCCTGAAGAAGGAGAAATGAGGAACAGCGGTGAAAAACCTTTGCACAGCTGCCTGCTTTGCAGCTACTGGGCAAGGAGTTGGGGCGCTGGAGCTGGGTCTGGGTGTGCTGCGCTCAGCGTGTTTATTTGGATTGCGCTGCCTTGCAAGGGAAAACCTATATCCGTTTCCAAGCTAACTAGTTTCTTAAAGTATGGCAGTTGCCACTGCTTTGAAACATAATCCCTGTAGATCTGCAGTAGCATTACATCAAATGCCCAGCTTCTTGTTTGTTGAGCTAATAAAAAAATCATCAGTGGTTTATCCTTCCATGAGGCTTCAGCGGCTGCAAAAGCCGTTAAGACTGAACAAGCCCACTTTGCCCTGCTCCTGTTGATTTCCTATTGTACAGGCTATTAACTTTTAGAGACTTTTTAGGGGTTGGTTTTTTTTTTGTGGCAAAGTCATTACAGGGTCATGAAAACTACAGACATTTGTACTTCTGGGTGCAATTAAGAGGAAGGCTGGCTAAGGCTTAGTTGTGTTGTTTAGAAGTGGCTCTTTTGCACCGACCGTTCCGTTAGTCCTGACTGTGCTTGAGAAGGTGTATGAAGGATTGCTGCATGATTTAAGGATTCAGGAGATTGACTTCATCAGAGCTGTGGATTTGGTGTCCTTGTCATTAAGCTGCCAGCATGAGGCTCACAGTACTGAGGTCTTCATGCTCATGATGAGATGTTCAGTTTTGCCATCTGGAAGTTTGCATAATTCTGCATCTGTTGAAATTAGAGGGAATCTAGTACAAGAGCATGCTTAAGCCTCTGATGAAACAATGTGAAGATCCTCCCAAAAGTAGAAATGAAAATAAATTTGGTCCTATTGTTAAGTTTGGATTTATTTTTCTTAATGTCAGAGAGTATCTGAATCCAGGAGATCCTGATGAACCTTGGATTCGGGAAACTTGCCTATAGTCAATAAGCTGAAACTGTGGCTAAATCAGAACATTAACTTATTCCAGCAATGAAGGGATTACAAATAAACCTCTGAAGCATTGATGGAAACCTTTTGTGCTGACTAATTGCCTCTCTAATTGCTTTTGTAAGTTAGCGTGTGGACAGCCCTGATCTGGAGTCCCGTGAGGGCAGGACAAGGACAGACGCGCCTGTGTCGTGTCACCGTTGTGTCTGAAACCCAACCTGGAGCCATGACAAGGGAGTTCAGTCTTCACCTCCAAGAGACCTTACCCTCTCTTGAGGGTGCTCATAAACACAACTTAACTGGAAGGTCTTGGTTTGGTTTTGGTCTCTGGAGGATGCTGTGCCTGCACACGCCAGAGACGGAGGGACGTGGGTCAGGATCCTGCCTCCCGGCGCTTCCCTCCATGCTCCCAGCTGAGCCTGAGCTAAACCCAGTTCTCCACAGACACACTGATCAGCTCTTACTCACAAGTCTCATCTGGCTGCCTTCAAGGAAAATTTTAAAAAACTCAGCCTTTTAGCAGAAGAAATTAAGTTTTAAATCTAGCTTAAAGCCTGTCTGAGATCAGGCTTGTGTGGGTGTAAGTTCCTCTTGAACAATCAATGTTGCTCAGTCCTGACTTGGCCAAAGCATCCAGCTCTGCCATCAGTTAAATATTTACATTCCCCTCTTTTTTTATATAAATTATGCTCTATTAGCATACGTTTCACAGTGTCTCCTTGTGTTTCAGCCTCTTTATAAATTTGGCAGTTTGTCCATTAATCAACATCAAGCCATGTAAAATCCCAGGCATGAGGCTGAAGCCATCAAATGTGCAACATTTACTGTTCCGTCATAGGCAGCCAATAAGTCATGTTGCAACGTACGCCTTGTACCAAGAGGATACGGTATAAAATGGAGCGTGTTTACACTGGGGAGACTTCTGTATATTTAAGAAGTAATTGTTTCAGAACCATTCATTAATTCTTCAGCTGACACGGGTGCATTTTTTCTTCACTGCAACAAAAATAATTATCGAGCTCAAAAAATAATAATTAATTTGCACAGGGCAGACTTCCACTGTAATTTTCTTCTCGAGTTATAGGAGTTTAATTGTAGATTGCTAGTAGCCTTATCCATTTCAATCATTTCTGGCCCTCGAGCGCTGAGGTGCAAGGCGTTACGGTGTGCCGCGATTTATGGGGGATGTAAATGATTTCTTGTTTGCCCTCTCTGTACTTGCCTGGGTTTGCTTTCTTGAAAGCTTTTGTGGGTGAATTTAGTGCAGTGGCACTGATGAAAGCCAGGAACAAGGGAGCAGGTGCAATGCAAAGCCCTGTCCAGGCACTTCATCCTTCATCTGCAAACACTTCTGTCCCAACCATGCGCTTGTGGGTGCTGCTTGGTCTGCTGGTTTGTGGGGTAAATCAATGGGAACCTGTATGGATGTTACAGCAGTAGAGGGGTGAGCGCTCAAAAATGCTTGTGCATGGCATTGATGCCTACAGGAGAACAAGCTTCTACAGTAGGTATGGCCTGGGTGACAGAGATGGTTCAGAGTCATGAATCATAGAATCATAGAATGGTTTGGGTTGGAAGGGACCTCAAAGCTCATCCAGTCCCAACCCCCCTGCCATCAGCAGGGACACCTTCCACTAGACCATGTTGCTCAAAGCCTCATCCAGTCTGGCCTTCAACACTTCCAGGGAGGAGCAGCCACAACTTCCTTGGGCAACTAGCTGAAGACATCTAGTTTTTGCAAGAGAGCCTCTTCTCTGCTTGGAGGGATCTCAACGCTCTTTAGATTCAGGTCATTGTGATTGGGATTGTTAGGGAGGTCCCCATCTCATGCACCCTGATGTTGCCACTATAGTGTTGCCCACAGAAGGGGCCTGACAGAGGTGGTTACCTCCTTCCATTCCTCTGTGGACCCTTCCTCACCATTCCTGGTGTTGAAACATCTTCATCAAACAGCGCCCTGGGACATCTTCCTCCATCTCCCTGCCCTCTCAATACTGTGATGGGTTTTTGAGACTCTGTTTTTTGTCACATCCTCTTGCCCCAGAGTAGCCATCCAGTAATTTCTTGCCACCCCTTTTAGTTTTTGCTTTCTTCTGTTACAGTCATCCAGTTTCCTTCCTGTGGTTCCCACTTCCACTTTCTCTTCTGTCTTTCTGCCAGTCCAAGGTGCTCAGGGGAGAATAGCTCACGGCACGGAAAAAAATCCCATATTATCTCAAGTAGGTTTGTAGAGATGGAAAATTTGCATTTATTATGCAAATTCCCAACCTTTGTAGGTTTGCATGACAAACAGCTGTGCTGTGCTCCCTTCCAGGGTTATTATCACTGAAGAACAACCAGAATACCTGACATCCATGTCCCATAAAAGCTGCTTTTATGAGCAAAACCCCAATGTGTTCCTCCAGTATCTTACTTCCACATCTCTTGTGTTTCAGATTGCGTGGAGTACAAATAATTCTTCCTAGAAAAACATAGAATTCCTGTGAGTTTCTGCAGTGCAGGATTATACTTGGTCCACCTGAGTAGTGATGTTCCCTGGAACTCCAGGCAGAGTGTTTTCTACACCAGGCTTATGTGCCTGAGGTTTGAAGTGCCATTGTAGCCGCATTTCTACAGTTCAGAAGCACAAAGACTCAAGTGTGAGCTATGAAATGCTGGACTTCAGCCAACTGGCCATTTCTTTTCTTCATTCCCTGTCATTAAAGCTGTGGGTTGCTCCAGGGTGCAGTGTTTTTGCTCTTCTTAAGTGGAACTGTTAACGACCCAATTTAGAGCAATGCAAAGTGCACCCAGATTCCACAGTGACTTCTAAATCCGTATAACTTTAATGATAATCTGTAATTAAAAGCTGCAATCAAAAGGAATTGTAGTTCTGTAATTAGAAATTTAGGATTAAAGTATTAGCATATAAAAAAGGCCAATTTAAAAACCTCTTCTTCCAAGTGATGGCTCTGATCTCACGGAAGAACGCAGTTTTTAACTGGTATGACCTTAACCAAAAACCAAGTTACTAAAAATCTTGCAGTCAGCCCTGGCTTGTGTAGGTCATTCAACTGCTGCCAAAACATTTAAAGGAGTTTGCAGGTGTTGAGTATGTAGCAATTGCCTAATTTTCTGATGATGTTGCCTATTGATATTCCAGATCAAATCTTAAGAACAGCGTGTTGTGTTTGAGAATAACCTTTGATCTCCCCACTGGGCTTTTTGGGGTGAGTATTCCTGGTGTCCTGTAAGGACAGGAAACTGCAGTGAAGTGACTGCCCACCTTGAAGCCCAAAGCTTTCCTGGTGTATCCTCATCGTAAGGAGGAGATCTGCAAGAAAAGGGAAGGTGTCAGGTACATGCAGCACACTTGGCTTCCTGCCCTATAATCAGAAATAGGGCATCATAAATGGGATAATTCCTCAATTTATCTCTAGCCTTCGGGAGCCTGAGGCATTTAGAAAGACTCCCAGGCAGAGAGGTTATTCATTGTGTATGTGCTGATGAAAGTGCCAGTAGCTGTGATGAGGTGCTCTGATAGATGGAATAGGCTGTGGTAGAAATGAAGTTCCTAACAATTTCCAGTCCTGCACTAAATTAAATCATCCTGCTGCACATCTCACTTTTGAAGCTGAAAATTAATGTATTGTATATTCGAAGTCCACCGAGCTTGAATTGTTCATTGGTGTTGAAAATTTCCCTGTCTAATGCCAATTACCTGACCTACCTTAGGCCACGAGTGGTGATATACTACAGATAAATAACAGAGAGATGTGCTGGAGAGTTTTCCATTCTAACAACGTGAACAAAATTAACCATTTGAAAGTTATTAGCATCACCCAACATCATCTCTGCACCTATCTCCACGGCACAGCCTGAAGAGCTCCAGCAGGTCCTTTGCCAGCAGAAAGTGCATTTTCTGATGCAGCGATGACAACAGTTGTGAACTCTGCAAGAATCACCTGGTAAACTCTGTCTCTCGGATCTGCCTACGCAAGGTTTTGGCAGAACAAGCTTTACCTTTGCTTTTTCAGCCACAGAGTGAGCAGGTGGAGTAAAGCTAACTAGCTCACATTAAGCATTTGAAGGAGAAATGCTGTCACGCAGCGTTTAATCTTGCTTACCATGTAGATCTTTAGTTAAGGTCTGTTCTCTGGCAGTTTTTATTGCGTATAATTCGTAGGCTCTTCTCTTGCAGAGTTTTTAAAATGACAATATGAAGGCCAGCAGCTCACCTGAACGTGGCAGGTTGAGTCTCTTTGCAGGAGTATATTTTTAACACGGACTGTTTGCCATGTCTTTTACACATGCCATGTCTTCTACACATCACTGTGTACTGGAATTGACGTGTTCATAACCGATGGATGGAAGGTTTGTCGTTGACCTATGGTATTGCATATTATTAAAGGCAGTTTATTCTCCTTGAGAGACACCTGCTTTAATTGAAGAGCAGAAATACTCTCAATAATTTCCCATCTTCATGCAATTTTGCCTCTTTCAACTGGATTTGACTCAGAGGGGATCTGATTAATGTTTATAAATATCTAAAGGGAGAGTGTTTAGAGGACAGGGCTAGGCTCTTCTCATTGGCACCCAACAATAGGACGAGAGGCAACGGGCATGAACTGCAGCACAGGAAGTTCCACCTGAACATGAGAAAGAACTTCTGCACTGTGAGGGTGACTGAGCCCAGGGACAGGCTGCCCAGAGAGGTTGTGGAATCTCCCTCCCTGGAGATACTCAAAAACCATCTGGACCAAATCCTGGTTCACGTGCTCTAGGAGTCCCTGCTTGAGCAGGGTGGTTGGACTAGATGCGACCTTCAGAGGTGCCTTCCAACCTCAACCATCCTGTGATTCTGTGATCTGTGTTTCCTACCTCCTTTTGAAACACCAGGACTGTATAATGCGGACATGTCTACTGACACGCAGAGATACTGATGTCATGAAAATAAAATCCTTTTACACATTAAAGATATGAGCAAAATTCGAGGTGTACATTATGGAAATTTCAGGATGGTGCCAATTTTTAAAGAGACAAGAAAATTAGTAAATAATAGGTGGTATCCATTACAGCCTGCAGAAAGTATGTCTAGATTTCCTTCAGCACCTCCAGGGTGGGCTGTGGATAGGCTGGTAACTGGCTGATTGCAAAACCCCATATCTTGGGAGATCAGATGAAAATGTGTGGGGAAGTTACAAAGGATCAGTGAAAGAGAAAATGCATAAGGCAAAAAAAAAAAAAGGAAGATGAGGGAGAGAGATAGGACCAAGAAGAAAAACAGCCGTGAGGCATATCTGTGGGAAGATCCTGGAAGAGATCAGTCAGGTAGGAACTAGACAGGGAGAAAGATGAAGCGTCGGTCTGGAATGTGCAGAAAAGCAAAAAAAAAATACTGAGCACTTAGTATAATTGAGTTTTGCTCTAAATCTGTTTAACTTTATCTAGGATTCCTGTTTTCCTAATCTTATATCCAAGTAGGATAGCTGAAGAGTCTATTTGCTGAAGATTTTTATTCACCTTTTGAAGAGGTGTTGATGTTTCTAGTAGATCTCCTGCTAGAAAATGTTTTGTGGGTGATTTGGCCAAAATAATTGTGCCCAAATCTCCTGTGAAGTTATCCTGTCCTGACCCTCCTGAGAGCGTGGGATGGCTCCACTTTTGTGTCTGGAGTAATGACTTGCCCAATCTTGTTTTTAGTGTCTCCTGAAATTGGGGTTTTATCGCTTCCTTAGGCAAATTCCTTCACAGGATAAGAAATCTCACTTGGGGTAGGCTTTCTACACAGCTTCAGAAAGAGATTCACAAGTGGAAAACTTCTTTGTTTCATTTAAACATTCATTTTGTGTAGCTCATCTTATTACTCAGACTTTCTAGCTCCTTGAGTATGCTCAATACCTCCTTGCTCTTTTTGCTATTTTGGATATTTTTTGTTTGTATGGGTAGTGAGACAGTGTCCCAGGTTGCCCAAGGAAGTTGTGGCTGCTCCTCCCTGGAAGTGTTGAAGGCCAGGTTGGATGAGGCTTTGAGCAACGTGGTCTAGTGGAAGGTGTCCCTGCTGCTGGCAGGGGGGTTGGAACTGGATGAGCTTTGAGATCCCTCCCAACCCAAACCAGTCTGTGATTCTGTGTTATCTTCCACCTTAAAAAGATGTGTTCCTGCAAGACCTGGGATTTTCATCTCTGCCCCCAAGAAGGAAGCCCATCCCAGACACCACTTCTACTGGATGTGTACGTTCTTACGCTTAGCAGCAGTGCAGACCTCGTGCATCGCTCGTAGGGCCTTGCAAGCAGAATCTCCACATTCTTAGACTTATTTTGCTCTCTGCTTTGTTTCTATAGAGCAGATTTACTCCCCATTAAAATCTTCAATCATTTCTAGGTTTGGTGTCATCTTAGTTATCTGCCTTCTTCCTGTTTTGACATATATTCTCTTGACTTTGCGTTACAAATGCATCGCGCAGAGATATTCATTAGCCTGGGCATGGGGCCTGGATCTTCTCCTTTCTGGTTCTGTGGCCAGGAGATGCAGCTGCCCCGTCCTTTTGCTGCTCTGTAACCGTGACAGTACAAACACTGGAGCACTGAGTGATGGTTGCTGCTGGTGAGAAAATGAGAGAGCAGTGTGTGCCTGCGATAAGAACCAGCTCTGTAGTTTTTCTTCAGAGGCAGATTTTTGTAAACCTTATTGAAGTTTATTTAATCACAAAGGCTTTATAAGGACTGACTTGTGTGCAATTCAACGTAACCTTATGTAATATGGTAATAAAACCAGACATTAGCCAACTTCTCTGTGGGGAGTGTGTTTGAATACACTTGACTTGGCTTTTCACAGGGGTTATAATTGACTGTTGTGATTTCTCATTAACTTAAGACCAACTTTTCTTAATAGTGATAGAGGTTTGAACAGATACTGATCTTTCCAGTATTAAGGACAAGATTCGTCATTCATCTGGAATCATTTCGTCTACATACATAATCTTAATGGGATAATGGTTCTCTCTGCTGATCACATTTCTCAGGTTGACTTTTTTCCAAAACAAATCTTATTGTTCAAACAGTGAAGGTGGGACATAAGGGGGCATGTCTGACAATTAAGGATTAATTTTTAAACTCCTCATTTGAAATCCATTTGCAATATTAAGCAGATTTTTAATTTTTTTTTTCTTTTTTTCTTTTTTTTCTTTTAATGGTGACAGCAAATGGGCAAACCTGTTTGAGTTCCCCAAAGCAAGTGGCTGTGTGTAAATCCTGTGTGAGGGATTTACAGAAAGAAGGGAGCAAAGAGTTAGTTGGAATTTAAAGGTTGGGTGTGGGATTGGAGTGGGTGGATGGGCCATTGACGCGTGGAGTGGAGTGATGGATGCTGAACGCTGCTCCCTGGTCAGGGGTGGAATAGCTGTAGGTGTCTTGCATTCCTTGTGCACTTCTTGGTGCTCCACTAGCACACAGTGAGTCCCAAATGGGAAAAAAATCCTACTCATTCCCAGGCTGGTTTTTTTTAAACCCATTTTCCTCCTGGAAGCAGAGTTACCCAGCAAGGCGGGTCAGGCAGGAGCAGGAGGTGGGTTTGGTTCCAGGAGAGGAATGAGTTTGCTCAGATGAGGCTTTGATCCTTCTCCCAGCCATGACTCATCTTTCTCCATCTCCATGGGCTGGCTGGGAGCTCATCTTCCAACAGAGCGTGCTTCGGATTTGGCCTGAAGGTTATAGGATAGTGTTTCCAAGGAGAGGTATCACTGCTCTCATTTTCATGCACAGCAATCCTAAGTCATCACAGTTAGAAGTTAAATTCATGCATGTCTTGTGGACTTCTTTTCTGGGATACTTTTGTTTTCTGCATTAACTTGGAATCAGTGTTATGTTGCCATGCTGTGTAGCTGCTCTGCGTCTTCCTTTCAATCAAAGAAGATGTTTACTAAGGGCACAGTCAGAAAATTACCAGTTACCAGCCTGGAGAACTGTCTCACAAATAGTAAAGTTTGGTCTTCTAATGTGGTTTCTTCTGTAGATCAGGTGATGATGTCTGATCTGTGAGATTTATGGTCATATTTTCAAAGCCTGTTTAAGAAAACATTAATATGAACGCTCTGGAGTTTTAAATAGCAAAATATTGCATTTGTTCATAGTATTGTTAGTAGTTGTTCTTTAATTTTGGTTAATGTGTGTTAACTGTTTGCAGAATATGGTTTATTGGTGGGCTTTAAACAGTAGAGTCTTTCCAGGTGAACAAAAGTAGTATTATCTATAGAAAATATATCGTTAAGTGTTGAGCAGTGTGAATCATGGAAGGGTTTGGGTTGGATGGGACCTTAAAGATCATCCAGTTCCAACCTCCCTGCCATCAGCAGGGACACCTCCCCCTAGGATGACATAACCTATTGCCCATGGGTTTGAGCAATGCCCTTTTGACGTAAGAGATGAACCTGTTTGGTCTCAGTGGAAGGTGTGAGAGGCAGCGGCACCTCAGGTCCCTCTCTTGGAGATGTTTCATCACAAGCCTACAGGAGCTGACCCCATTTTTTGAGTAGGAGGGATGGAAAGGCAAGGACCCAGGGGAGGCAGAGGAGATCGAGCATCCCAACCTCCAGTACCAGCTTGACACTGACCAGGTCCTGGTTATGTGTCACCTACCCCACATCTCAGCTTTAACCTCAGATCAAACCCATTGACCACAGTGTCCTGCTGCTTGGATGATCATAGTCACCATGAAGGTGATATTAGCACTGGATCTACTTTGCTTTCCTTCAAGCTTGCAGGTCTTTCAGCCACGTGGTCCCTAACATTTGGGTTAGGTAAGAAGCTCAAGTTAACAAGTAAAGAATGAAGAGAGATGGACACAGCGGGCCAAAATCTCACCTTGTGTAAACGGGTGTCACTGCTGACTTCAGAGCGATGCCACTTCATGTGGGCTCAGGATCTGGCCCCGTCAGTGGGTTTCTGCCCTGTGTATCTCTGCAGGCCAGGGGCCGTGTTTGTAGGTGACTTATAACGCCTTCAGATTCTGTGTTTACGTTGGAAATGCTTGACAGAGGCTTGAATAAGCACTGCTACCAGGTGGGCTTTTAAGAAAGACGATATTTATAACAAGTCTAGTGGCTGTATCTGAACTGAGCAGCTTCGTGCGTTTGTATGACTTTGTGTTTACAATTTCCTCGTGATTTTTTAATGAAATAGAATAGTTGTTAACTGATCGAATCAACCCAGAACATCTTGGCATGTAGAACGTAGAATCTCCTGGTTGGAAAAGACCTTTGAGATCATCGAGTCCGTATCGTTGCACCGCCACAGTTTTAGGAGTGAAATTGCTTTGTAGTTAGAAGATGGCTGGGAACAAACTAAAAGGATGGTGTCAAAATAAAAATAATACACTTCAAAATATTCCTGTTCTTCTCTGGGATCCTGCTGGCGCTCAGCATCCCGACTGCCCTCGCTGTGCAGCTCTGGGAAGTCACCCAGCACTGGGGGTCCAGTGCAGGATCAGGCTGGGGATGTTCATTTGTAGTCAGTCTTTTTAGCATCTCACTCAGATCTGGTGCTGACTCATTGAGCAATGCTTGTTGTTATTTCAAATTCACTCTCCTCTCTCACTTTTGGTGCTGTACACTCCTGTCCAGCATCGTTCTCCTCCTTTTTGAGGTCAGGCTTCCTGGGGCTGGGTGGACACAGAGAATTGAGAGGTGCACTGCATTTCTGTGCCGTGTAACGTGTGAGCACACCCCTTCTTCCCACCATCCCTCACTGAAGCTCATATATAACAGAATCACAGAATGTCAGGGATTGGAAGGGACCTCGAAAGATCATCCAGTCCAACCCCCCTGCCAGAGCAGGAACCTAAATGAGATCACACAGGAAGGCGTCCAGGTGGGTCTTGAATGTCTCCAGAGAAGGAGACTCCACACCCTCCCTGGGCAGCCTGTCCCAGGGCTCTGGCACCCTCACTGGAAAGAAGTTTCTTCTCAAGTTGAAGCAGAACCTCCTGTGTTCCAGCTCACACCCATTGCCCCTTGTCCTACCATTGGGCATCACTGAGAAGAGCCTGGCTCCATCCTCCTGACATTCACCCTTTACATATTTATAAACATTAATGAGGTCACCCCTCAGTCTCCTCTTCTCCAAGCTAAAGAGCCCCAGCTCCCTCAGCCTTTCCTCAGCAGGGAGATGCTCCACTCCCTTCATCATCTTATACACACATATATATATATGTGTATTAATCCCTGGGGGTTGACTCTGAGAGATCACACTCCAAAACCAGTCCTTCCCAGTTGCCTGAGGAGCCTCATAAGGCACACGTGGGTCAGCTGTTACAAGGGGTCAGTAATTCCCCCCCACATGGTGTGACGCTGGGTTCATACTGCTGAACGTGGTTTTGCAAAGACCCTCAAGGAGCCCAACAAACATCTCACCACAGACACTGCACCCGCCCACCATGGGTCCTCATATGGGTGTTTAATGGAATCATGGATGTTCAGATACAGGGAGGTGTTTTACCATCACCTATAGCTGAGGCTGGAAGTTTGCTGGCAGTTTATAGAATCATAGAATGGTTTGGGTGGGAAGGGACCTTAAGGCTCATCCAGTTCCAACCCCCCTGCCAGCAGCAGGGACACCTTCCACTAGACCAGGTTGCTCAAAGCCTCATCCAGCCTGGCCTTCAACACTTCCAGGGAGGAGCAGCCACAACTTCCTTGGGCAACCTGTTCCAGTGTCTCACCACCCTCACAGTGAAGAACTTCTTCCTAATATCTAATCTAAACCTCCCCTCTTTCAGCTTAAACCCATTTCCCCTTGTTTTGTCATTAACTGCCCTTAGGAAAAGTCCTTCCCCAGCTTTCTTGTAGCTCCTTCAGGTACTGGGAGGCCACCATAAGATCTCCCCGGAGCCTTCTCTTCGGTGTTTCTGTAATACCATCCTCCGTACAACTTGCTGTTTGTGTCTTAAAAAAGTAAAAATATAAGTGAAGACTAAAGTCACCATTCAACATTTTCTTAAAAAGAAAAAAAGCATCATAGCAATGAGAAAATGCTCCTGATGTTCAGATCAATCTTTCCAGCCTGTGTTTGTGAGTCATAGCAGGATTTTTCATCCAAGTAGCCCTGTTAAGTTCAGCTCATCAACTGTCTCTCCTTGTGCGCGTGGGTTTGCAGGATTGAAATCGCTTGTAAATGTTCATAGATAACACGTTCAGCAGCCTGGCAGTGTTTGTGTTTTTCTTAGCTGTAACACTGCAGAGTCATTCTACCTCTATAAAACTCGTGGAGAGGTGGTAAGGTGGGCCAAATTCATCTCCAAGATTGGTTGCTTAATTAACACGAGGTCTCTCAGTGACAGCATTGCAAAAACAAACTCCAGCGCTGGCCCTCTGCCTTTTTCCACTTGGCTGGTTCTGCTCCCCATATGTCTCAGCCTGCCAACACACAGCACCGAGTGCCTTTTAATAGCTGCTGCTCTTCAAATGATTTTATTACTGTGACAGCGACTTTATAAATGCCTCTTACTCTCCTGATGATGCAGAATTGATATATGAACAGCATCTTTTTTTTTTTTCTATTTTTCCAGGAGCAAATTCATCAGTTGTTGCTGATTTCATGCCTACATCATCATGGAATATCTCAAGCGAATTAGATAAAGGTAAGTGAACAGCAAAAAATAGAAAGATATGAAATCAGATTTAGAAATCTCAATTCTTCCTCTTGACTTGGCCAAATCAGCAACTAGAGGGGGGAGGGGTTATTTAAGATAAACCTCGTTTGCCTTGTGATCATTTGACATTTAATTACATGTGGTTCTGTGATTTCTGGAGAATGCTGTGTTCATTTCTTGTACCAGTAAAATGTTCCACATGGTAAAAATATTTCAAGATGTGAGTTCTGTTGGTTTATGAACTGCTTGACATTTTGTCTGGTGGATCTTAGGATTTGAACTCAAAATTAACCAGCATCAGGCAGTCACTTTGCCTCGATGTGTTTTATTATGATATTTTGAGGCTTTAAATTAATAGAGGGGGAAAATACATTTGCAGGTGGTAATTAGGTGTGATTTGGACATCTCCAAAGGGTATTGTGGAAAAAAAGAAGAGAGATATATTTCTCATTCCCCTTGATTTTGTAAATGATGCACCACCAATTATTTAAGCCACATTGTTTAGTTTCCTTTAACCCTTATTGCAAGGCTGTGGCCTGCAGCTCCTGGGTCAGTCTGGTCTCTGAAACACCTCTAACATAACATTTGCAGTGGAGGATGCTGTTAGCCACACTAACTGTGCTGTTTGTCAGCCACTTTTTCATTTGCTTATAACTTTGCCAACCTTTAACTATTTAGACTGAAATTTCCCATAGTGGAGTTCTGCCACAGATGGTTTTTCCAAATGGTTTTGTCTGTATTTTGTTCATGTTTTTTTGTGAACATGTGTTCATAATGTTTTATGTTTGAGCATAATTATGTTTTCTGCGCTGAAGTATGAAGAGAATCTTTAGTTCTGGGTGCTGACTCTTCACATCTGCCTTCCCACCAGGGCAGGAGCAGGACTTTCTGGTGATCCAGAACACGTTGGAGAAGATGAAAGTCAAAGGGCTTGTTCTTGCTGGTGGGAAGGGTGAAGAGCATGTAGTCATAGAATCATGGAATGGTTGGGGTTGGAAGGGACCTTAAAGATCATCCAGTTCCAACCCCCCTGCCATCAGCAGGGACACCTTCCACTAGACCAGGTTGCTCAAAGCCTCATCCAACCTGGCCTTGAACACTTCCAGGAAGGAGCAGCCACAGCTTCTCTGGGCAACCTGTTCCAGTGTCTGACCACCCTCAAAGTGGTCATTAAGCAGAGGATTCCCAATTCACAGCAAATTGCTGGAAGAAGGCATGGACAGAATGGAGGTCTTGCCCCACTGCAGTGATTTCTCCAGGTGTCCATGGCAGGTCCAGAGGTTGGGGCTGTGCACAGGGAAGGTCCCGAAGCTGCAGAGAAGTGAGGATGTGAGAGAAGTGAGTTCCCCCAGACAGGATGCCTGCATATTTCCTTACTTGTTTGGCAGCTTTGTTTGTTTTTTCAAAAAGCAAGAAAAAAATAAGTGACCTAGAAGAAGCAAGTTAAGACCACAAACCAAAGACTGAAAAGTTAGGAAATGCCAGAGGGAAAGCGATCAGACAGTCTTAATTTAGACCTCTTACGATAGCCTTGGCAGGCAACCTTTACTGACCTACAGGGTAGATCTTTCTCTAGGAGCCCACACCATGGTCACAGGAGAAGACAGGGCCACACTTTGTTGAAGTGGTGGAAATATTTTTTGCAACTGATCATCAGTGATATAGTCTTTGTTCTCCACTGTGAACCCAAGGGTTCAATTGGTAAAGCACCCATAGATAGGGCTACAAAGATGATGAGGGGCCTGGAGCATCTCCCGTGTGAGGAGAGGCTGAGGGAGCTGGGACTGTTCAGCATGGAGAAGAGCAGCCTGAGAAGGGATCAATGTCTATAAAGATCTGAAATGTGGGGGCCAAATGGATGGGGCCGGGCTCTTCTCGGTGGTGCCCAGTGACAGGACAAGGGGCAATGGGCACAAACTGGGACACCAGAAGTTCCAGACAAACTTAAGGAGAAACTTCTTTCCTGTGAGGGTGCCGGAGACCTGGGACAGGCTGCCCAGAGAGGGTGTGGAGTCTCCATCTCTGGAGATGTTCAAACCCACCTGGACACTTTCCTGTGCAAC
>NW_010301841.1:31369-37203 GCF_000700745.2 Antrostomus carolinensis
GGTTGGACTGGATGATCTCCTGAGGTCCCTTCCAACCCCACCATGCTGTGACTCTGTGATTGCTATATATTGCAGGGAAAACTGTGTGCCTCCAACCAAAACCTAGATAGAGGGGAAGGTAGAGAAGATATATTCAAGGTAATGTAATTTTACAGTGAATTGTATCTGATCTGTGCTGAAAAATAGCCCTCAGTCGCTTCTTTCTTGTTTTTCCTAGTGGGAGGTTTTGTGCACACTTGTTTCTTATGACCAGGGTGACTTTTAAGCCATATTTTGATTAGGTTTGCTGTCAGCTGGTAGTTCCAGTGCTCCTTTTTTTCAGTAACACTTGTCCCAGGTGGGCACTTTCCAAAGCCTTGGTTTGATGGAGATAGCCAGGAAACAGGGAAAGTGGCAGCACTGCCTCCTTTGGCATCAGCTTCTTCAAAACACTCTCCACGCCGGGTTGGATCAGCCAGGGTTCAGATGTCCCAGCCTGGCTGCTGATGTGCTGGCTCTGTCAGAAAGCAGCAGCTCCAGAGCAAACAGAGGTAAAACTTGGGACCATCCTGGATGTTGAGTCATCTTATTACTTAAAGCAAAGCTGACACTACACACTGCAGCGCTGAGCCTGGCCTCTACCCTCGTCATTAAACCCTTTTCCGCGGTACTTCCGTGGCACCTGTTCCTGAGCTATATTGTCAGAAACAGGTAAAATGAAGTTTCAGGCTTTTAATCCACCTGGAATGTGGCAATTACCATTCGTTGGGCTGAATCCTGCATTCCTGGGGGATTACCAGCCCCTTTGCTCGCTCTCATTAGCATTTAGACTGCTGTAAACTTAACCCACCTCAACACGGATTTACATATGTGATTAAAATGCATTTGCTGCCCAAAAAAGCTTAGTCAGAGGGGTGGATTCTCCCGGTGTGCCTACAAGCAAAGTAAGACACGCACGTTTTGTCTTGTCTGAGAGAGAAGCAGAGACTTTAATATGGGAGCTGCTGGTTCTACTAAAGGTCTTGGAAACTCTCGCTTGTGTCAAGTCAAATATACTGCGGCGCACGCTGGCTTGGGGAGTTGAAACCTCAGAGGAGAAAATTAGGTGTGCACTTAGTTTCCATTTCTTTTGCAAACAAGCATCTGAAGAAATCAACATCCACTTGTCTTTGCTGGGCTCGGCCATGAGGTCATGCAGGCTTCTCAGTCAAACTCATTTTAAAGCCTATTAAGTTCACCACATGAAAGTGGTTTCCAGCCAGATTTCCCAATTAAATGGCTGTCTGCTTTAAGTGTCTCTAACTCTTACCTGCTGCCTTTTGGAAATGAGCATCTCTTCCTCAAATATGGTATTTTGAGTAGGAGGAACAACTCATAGTCTTGCTAAACAATATTCTACATTTTGCAATAATTATTTAATATGGTGCTTTCCTTAGCTTGGTGGATTCTGCAGCGATTATCTTACAACTGAGCCCTATTCAGGTTTCAATTTCTATTAAATAAGCTAAATCGACAGCATTAAACAGTTGCCTGTTTATTCTTTTTAACAGGAAATGAATTTAAAAGAGACGCAGCCACCCGTGAAGAGCTGTTGAAAGCAGCGATTGATGGGAGGGAGGAGGTGGTTTCTCACCAAAACCTTAAAAAAACAAACAAACTGTGCATAAAAAAATAAGCATTTTTAAAATAAGGGAAATTTAGCTATGAATATTTCTCTCTCTTTTCTGACTGGTAAATCATGATGTGCAGAGGGAATTCCACGAGGGCAAAAGAGAAATGAAAATGTGATCCAATAAATATTTAATTGTATAAGGAGAAATAAGTGAACTTCAGGGAAAAACGGGGGCTCTGGTGGTAGGAAAAGGCCCATCTCAGGGGGTTGGTGGCAGGATGTGGAACCTTTAACCTCCACGTTGCTAGTTGAGATTTCCCTCGTGCTGGAGGAGCCTGCAGCTGCCCGTTGGGTGGGAGATGTCCAGGGGGGACCAGAGCTCGTGGCTTTGTGAGCCTCAGATAAGTCCCCTCGGTGGAGGACTCCATGGCCCCGCTGCACCAGGCTTTGTAACCCCTCCTGGTGCTCACCACAGCACGGCCATTCGCTCTTGGTGGGTGGGTTAAAGCAATTTTCTTATCCAGAAGTTGTTTGACGTTGGCTGCAGCAATAGGTGATACCTGAGGCAAACCAAAAAGCCCAGGTGAAACGGGGAGTGAGCGGAGGTCACCAGGACGCTCTGCCCTGGCGCTGGCTTTTAGGGTCCGCGCTCCATTCTTTTAATGTGGCTCTTTTTTGGGGTGTGCCAGCAGGCACAGGAGCAAGGCAGGCAGCCCTGAGCATTGTTTAATCTTTTTTCCTGTTGTTTAAGGCACTCTGGTTTCTCATCTCTCCTTGCCTGCTCACTGCCTACCCTCTCTCTTCTGACACCATGGGACAAGCTCCTGCTCCAGCTCTTTGTTTGAGAAAGCTTCTGATTTACCATGAGCTCTTCTTTTCCCTGATCCTTATTTTTAAAAGGTGAAGAGCTGTTCATTCAGCTACTTCTCTTCCATAAAAATGCTTGTGGAAGGGGAGACTTTTCCTTCCATCAGCTGTCGGTTTATTTACAAAGAAATAGATAGGTCTGAATTTGGATGAGAGCCTGTTTACATCTGGTACAGCAGAGGAATTGTCTGGGAACTCTTCATCCATAGGCAAAGATAACCTTGGGGTCTTTGCCAAGAGAGAGACAGCTTTGAAATACTATTCTCTTTTAACTATGAGTAGGATTCGGCTTCAGTGGACCTTCAGTGTAGAGGAGTGATAAGATAATGATGCCATCACTGCAGCTTCCCCTGATCAGGTCCTCCTGGTTCTCCCATGCCCACCTGCAGCCTCCTCAGAAGATCATTTCATTGTGCCACCTCCCTGGCCATGCACAAGGATGTGTCCTGGCCGTGGCTGAGCCAGAGCTGAGGACACCAGTGCTGGAGTGCAGCGTGTTATCTCATTGCTGGTACCTTCTCCACCCAGAACCTCTTCACTTGGTCCTTCAGTTTATGAAGAAAATCTGTTAGTGTGAGTTTGCTGCCTATTTTTCTTTCCCTTTCGTGGCCTGTCTGCTGTGGCAAACAAGTATAAAAAGTTCGAATGACTCAGGGCTTGGGAATCATTTTCATTTCATAGAATCCCAGACTGGTTTGGGTTGGGAAGGACCTTAAAGCTCATCCAGTCCCAACCCCCCTGCCAGCAGCAGGGACACCTTCCACTAGACCAGGTTGCTCAAAGCTTCATCCAGCCTGGCCTTCAACACTTCCAGGGAGGAGCAGCCACAGCTTCTCTGCCCAACCTGGGACACTGGCTCACCACCCTCACACCAAAGAATTTCTTCCTCACATCTCATCTCCATCTCCCCTCTTCCACTTTCAAGCCATCACCCCTTGTTCTGTCACTCCCTGCCCTTGACCAAAGTCCCTCCCCAGCTTCCTGGAGCCCCTTCAGGTACTGGGAGGCCACTAGAAGGTCTCCCCGGAGCCTTCTCTTCTCCAGGCTGAACAGCCCCAGCTCTCTCAGCCTGTCCTCACAGCAGAGCTGATACAGCCCTCGCTTCATCCTGGTGGCCTCCTCTGGACTTGTTCTAACAGGTCCATGTCTTTCTTATGTTGGAGGCACCAGAACATCCCTGATCCCAACCCTGGTCTTTGAGCTCCTCAGGGCTCACAGCCTCTCTGTGTGACACAGACCTTGCAGTCACTGGTGCAGCAGCACTTAGCAGTCTCATGGTGCTCCAGGTGTTATATGGAAAGCAAACATCATTCCCTGGAGAGCTTGGCAGCAGGAGTCAGGATTTTACAAAATGCACCCCAAATCACTCAGTGGTTTAAGGTTAAGCCGGGATTTATCCTTAAGCATTCAAAGGCACCTCAATACAAGGATCCCTCCCCTGGGATGGTCTGGGGATCCAGAGCAGAACATCACTGTGGAAGGTCAAGAGAGGGGATGGGAGAGCTGCAGTATTTGCTGCACTACCCTGGGGCTGCATGTCATTAACTTCTTGGAGATCCTTGGTGGATCCATCCCCTGGCAGGGTGGGTTGGATGGCAGCTACAGCGCAAGAGTAGACCACGGGGTGTGGAAGGGGCTGCAGGACGTGCTGGTAGGTACAACCACCCTACTGATGGACCCTTGGGATCTGGGGGCTTCCCAAGGGTAGAAGCAAGCCTTGTTGTCCTCACTGACAAATCCAGGCTAAAGCTGTCACCTTGGCACGTATTTCCAATCAAGGAAGCGACCTGGCTGTGAGTTCTTCTAGGGAAAATCTTTCTGATGTCCCAGGGAGAATGTGACTCTTGGGCAAACTGCATCTTCAAAAACATAAACAAAACCAAATGTGGAGAAAACCAGGTGGATCGAGGCCTCCTAACTTCAGCCCCAGTTCTTCAGAGATTTCCAGATTTGCTTTTGAAATCACTGGATGTGAATTCGATACGCGTCGTGGAAGGGGGAAGAATTACAGCTTTCACATTCATGCACAATTTACCTTTTTATTTTCCTTTATTATCTGGGGGATATTTGGTAAATCGAAGTCCCCTGATGGGGCTCAGGGTTCTGATTCTATTTGTGGGGTCCCGTTAGTAGCGAGGCAGTAAATTACCTCTACTTTGTTTGAGAATTTTTTTAGCCACAGTACATTAGCTCCTTTTGTTTGCTTTTCCACTGACGGAGGGTACGTTTTTATTTGAGAATTTGTCTTTCTTCAATGTCTCATTTATAAATAATACAGGGGTGTGAAATTTGAAGGCCACAGAACACAACCTGAAAAAGAAACCACCCCGAGTAACGTTGGGTGTTTGTGGCAAAAAATATTTCACAAAATGCTTCGCTTCCACGGGATTTTTTATATAATCTCGGTGTGTGCAGTGAATGTCTGACCATTATACATCAGGTAACTATATATAATAACCTTTTCCTGGCTCATCCAGCTATCTTTGTTTATTTGAAAGATTGATAGATCAGAGGGTCAGGGGACGTGTTTTATTGTAAGTTTCTGTTCCAAATTTCCTGACATTTTTGGTTTAAAAAAAAAAAATAGACCTTTAAAAGGCACAGAAAGGGCTAATAAGAACCAGATCCTAAAGTGATGCTATGTCAAAATGTCAAAAATAACAGCTTTTCTTTGACTCTACAACATTAATCTTAGGCACATACCTTTCTATACACCCTTCCTTTAATAGCTTGAGTTTTTGTACGTGGCTCTTTACTGCAGAGCAGCTTCTAAAGTGACAACCAAATCCCTTGATAGTTTTCAGTAGTTGGCTTTATAACTGGATGTGGACATTTGTTTACTTATTCCAAATCACTTTTTTTTTTGTGATAAAGTTTAGAGGCTTCCTACTTGTGCTATAAAACTGGTTCCTGAGTAAAGAAAAGCTTCATTTCCCTTTGCCAGATTAGAGCGTTAAAGCTCTCACCAAGACATCTGTCCTTAAACCTGGAAGTTGACTCGTAAAAGGAGAGGCAGATGTGAACTCTCAGATGAATATTTAAGAATTCACATGGGCATGACGGGCAGTGAGTTGTCCAGTTCCCATCCAAAGGCAATGGGATTCAGATGCTCAACCCCTGATACTTTTTTGGAAGCCTGTGAGCATCTGTGCTCTGGTTTCTCTCCGCAAACCGTTCTCTCCCCTATGGCCCAGGGCAATCTCTAAACTGCTAATTATCAGAAAGTGGCAATTAATTCTGAGAATCCCAAATAGAGAATGTGTCCCATGTGGACATCTGAAAAGCCATGAAGCCTCGGACAGTGGTCAGCCTGTTTCAGTTCAGTAAATTATCCTCGGGTGGCACTCAGGACAACCCCAAGCACAAATCCAGGCTG
>NW_010301842.1:0-370 GCF_000700745.2 Antrostomus carolinensis
CACCGTGCGCTGCGGGACGGCACCGGCACCGGCACCGCGCACCGGGCACCGCCGGGTCAGCGGCCGCCGCCAGCTCCCCCGCTCCCTCCTTCCGTCCTCTTCCCTTCATTTTTCCTTTTTCCCTTTATTTTCCCGTTGCCCTTTTTCCTTTTCCTTTTCCCCCTTTCCCCTTTTTCCCTTTTTCCCTTTATTTTTCCTTTTCCTTTTCCCTTTTCTCCCTTTCCCCTTTTCTCTTTATTTTTCCTTTTTCCTTTCCCCTTTATTTTCCATTTATTTCCCCTTTATTTTTCCTTTCCCCTTTTTTCCCTTTCCCCTTTATTTTTCCCTTCCCCCTTTTCCCTCCCCCTTTTTTCTTTTCCCCTTTTTTCCC
>NW_010301842.1:483-1239 GCF_000700745.2 Antrostomus carolinensis
ATCCTTTTCCCTTTTCCCATTATTTCCCTTTTTTCCTTTTCCCTTTATTTCCCTTTTTCCATTTTTTCCTTTCCTCTTTTCCCTTTATTTCCTCTTTTCCCATTATTTCTCCTTTCCTCTTTTTTCCTTTCTCCTTTATTTCCCCTTTTTATTTTTTCCTTCCCCCTTTTCCCTTTCTTTCCCCTTTTCCCTTTTTTCCTTTCCATTTTTCTTTCCCCTTTTCCCTTTTTTCTTTCCCCTTTTCCCTTTCTTTCCCCTTTTCCCTTTCTTTCCCCTTTTCCCTTTTTTCTGTTCCCCTTTTTCTTTCCCCTTTTCCCTTTTTTCCTTTCCCCTTCATTTTCCTTTCCTCCTTTTAACCTTTTACATTTTTTTTTTCTTTCTCCTTTTCGTTTCCCCCTCCTTTTTTTTTCTTTTTTTTTTTTTTTTTTTTTTTTATTTCCAGGGCATTTAACAGGAGAAAATTGATGGCGTTAACATCCAAGCTAACCTCGCAGCTCCTGGCTGTGTTTTATATGCCGAGAGGAGGGAAGGAGCCGCTCGGTAAATACAAATCCGTGGGCATTCATATTATTTACATTCCTTGGAGACCTTCTCTATTTAAAATGATAAGATTATTCAATCAGGATGGTGAAATAAAGAGATCACTTAATTTTACCACAGGGAATTCTGTTCCACTTGGTTAGCTCAGACACGGTTCTCTGTCCTGACCAATTTCCATCTGAAGGGGAAAGCGGCTCCTCATCCCGGCGGGTCCCC
>NW_010301843.1:0-632 GCF_000700745.2 Antrostomus carolinensis
CAAATTTTTGAGGTAAAAACCCTCAAAAATGAGATTTTTACCCAAAATCCCCCAAAATTGACCATATTTTTGTAAAATCTACAGAAATTTTTGAGGTAAAAACCCTCAAAAATGGGGTTTTTACCCAAAATCCCCCGAAATTGATTTTTTTTGTAGAAATTCTTCAAATTTTGGGGGCAAAACCCCCCAAATTTGGTTTATTTCCATAAAATCCCCCAAAATTCAATTTTTAGGTAGAACCTACAGAAATTTTTGAGGTAAAAACCCTAAAAAATGAGATTTTTAGCCAAAATCCCCCAAAATTGATTTTTTTTGTAGAAATTCTTCAAATTTTTGAGGTAAAATCCCCAAAATTGGGGTTTTTTTACATAAAATCCCTAAAATTTGAATTTTGGGTAAAATCTACACAAATTTTTGAGGTAAAAACACCCAAAATTGGGGTTTTTTAAACAAAATCCCCCAAATTTGAATTTTTGGGTAGAAATTCCTCCAATTTTTGGGGCAAATTCCCCCGAATTTGGTAATTTCCCCCAATTCCCCCAAAATTGCCGAATTTGGACAGAAACGACTCGAAGTTTTGAGGGAAAATCCCCCAAAATCGGGTTTATTTTTAACCCCCAAGTTCCCCCCCC